>NC_135429.1:14626131-14821131 GCF_051991245.1 Festucalex cinctus
CTTTTTTAAATATCGCCAACCTCCCCACAATATCATGATAATCATCGTATCGTGAGCTTCATATCGTGATAATATCGTATTGTGACATTTGGATATCGTTACATTCCTATTTATTATTATTATGTTATGTTGTTAATGCACGCACACATTGAGTTTTTCCACATATTGACTTTATCCCTTCATCTGACAATTACTTTAGATTTTCAGCATAGAAAGGCTAAAACATCCCTAATGAAAATTAAATTGCACTAAAAAAAACTAGCCACCAGAGGGTGCTAGAACTGCAGAAATGGAAATCAACCTGACTTTTTTTTTTTTTAACAGGTGTTGCATTTAAATATCGTGAACATGACGACGACGATATTATGGCAGTTTTAATATCACGATATCGCGATATTGCACTTATCGTTACATCCCTAATAATCATCCGCAGGCTCTCATGGGAACTGTTTGCACAAAGGTCCCAGAATAAACCTTGTATCATTACTTTGTGGTGGAAAAAAAAAAGAATCTGACAACACTGGTGTGTATTGGGTGTGGAGTACATCCGAGTAATTTATGCGTCTTTGGCTCCACTGTTTGCTTTACAGTAGACCGAGAACCAAATCAGTCACTTAAAACTGCGGGAATCAAAAGGAGCAGTAAGCTATGACGTCACTTTTACAACTGCACGTGTGTGTGCGTGTGAGGATTTATTTGTCCAAGTATGGTTGCTGGTGTGTGGCCCTCCCACTCCCCTATGCGTCATTCAGCACGATGTCATCATTCAGCAGAAAGCGACTCTCCGTAGTAGACTTGAAAAGATCCATGTGGCCTTCCTTTTTGTCCTTATAAACACACAAATGCGCACGCAGCTGCTAAACTAAAGTGGACTTTGGACCGCGGCGCCGTCCGATGGGAAGGCTGGGGGTTTTCTTCCTGGTTATTCTGGTGATGTGTGTCATTCAGGAAGATTCTCGCGGGGTAAGGCCAAGTCATATGAGGAAGGGAATGATAATGTGGAGGTGACTGTTTCACACATTGGAAACTCGCAAATTCTATCAACTGAGCAGTGTGAGTGTGTTGCTCGTGTAACAAGATTAAGATTCTTAGAGGAGCTTGGCAGCATTATGTCGCCTGAAGTTTAAAATTCAGAATTTTTTATTTTTTTTTTATATATAAAAAGAAATGAAAATCGGGCGGATTTTATTATGAGTTTGATGATTAAAAAATATAATACTTTGGAATAATATAAATTTGTACAATCCCATTTGGATCAATAAAGTCAAGTCGAATTGTTAAATAAATGGAAAATACTTTGAGGTTAATCTTCTACTCTTCGTCTTCCATTATTTCTGTATTTATTTATTTATTTATTTATTTATTTATTTATTTATTTATTTATTTTGGGGAGTGATTTTTCATACATTTTTAGACTTTTTTTTTTTTTTTTTTTTGCCTCAACTCAACTTAAATTAAATTTAAATTTCTGACATTGTTGGTAAATTTTATGGACATATGGTAATTTTATGTCTCTCTTCTTCCCTTTTTGTTCATTTTATGACCTTTTTGGGGCATATTTTCCCTGCCTTTCTGGCTATCAATTTTCTGAACATTTTTGGCAATTTGTGGACATTTTATAGTAATTTTCTGCATTTTATTGGTTACTTTTGGTACTTTTTAAAAAAAAGTTATTTTACAAACTTTTTATCTACTGTTGTATCCTTTTTTCTGACAACTTAAAATGTTTACATTTTTTTAAAATATTTAATTATTCATTTTTTTTAATTTAATCATTAATTCATTTAAAAATTGTATCTAAAAATAAATATGTATAATAATAATAATAATAATAATAATAATAATTATTATTATTTTTTATTATTATTATTTATTTATTTATGTATTTATGTATTTATGTATTTATGTATTTATTTATGTATTTATTTATTTATTTATTTATTTAAGAGCTCCACAGGAGAGGGACTAAAGAGCCACATCTGGCTCCAGAGCCGCAGGTTGCAGACGCCTGTCCTATATGGGTAGGCAAGCACATCTAAAATAAAACGTCATTCGAGTCATCTGATTCTCAATTCATTTCAGCCACTTTTCAAATGCTTGCTCTCAATCTGGAGTCTGCATGACTCACACTAATGAGATGGCGCCCTCTAGTGGCCATGTTTGTCAAGACATGCACTTCAAATTCTCACTTCTACCTGAATGACATGCTGACAGAGAAATAAAAAAGCAATAGATTTGTCACAGATTTTGAGAAAATATAGAAGGAGTTGGAGGAGGTATAATTGTTATATTTATGTTTAATATGCATGGAAGCAGCCAATAGGGCTAAATCATGTTACCCGGCCCTCTGCTTATGTTGTCCTTTCATCCTCAGAGGGAGGCCAAACAAGAGGACGGCGGCAGTGTAATGTTCGAGCTCCTCACACAGGATGGAGGCACAGATCCAATTTCACTGAGACGAGAGGAAATTTAGAGGCCACTGACTCGGCACTGGAACTCTATGTAAGTGTGGGTGTGTGGTGGGGGTTGGGGGGGGGGGGTGTCATAGTGGTTCCTGCTGTGATGTGTTTAATACTTTATAAGAACTCTGTTTACTCTGCAGAGCAACTAGCCAACGCAGCAGATGTGACTCAAATGCTGAATGATACAACTCAGGAAATACAGGAAATGGATCCCAAACATAATGCGGCTATTTTGACCATAACAACACAAAATGTGGGAACAATCTATTTTGGTTATGCAATTCAGTTTTATAGCAAACAAAATTCACTTTTTATACTTAATATTTGGATTGTGACCATTTTGGAGTTACAAGATGACCATAATATTAGAAATGCTTTCATTATGATATAATTTGAGTCTAAATCAACTCATGTAGAACCACCATAATAAACAGAAGAAATGGAAAATCCTTTTTTTTTTTTTTTTTTTAAATCCATCTCAGGAGGCGGTCCTTTTGCCACTGGCTGTCGACTGAAAATGACATCACAGATTCTCAGGGCTCAAGTAACGACCAATCACAGCTCAGCTCATGACAATCACACGACCAAACTCAAGATGAGCTGTGATTGGTCGTTACCTGAGCCCTGAACAACTGTGATGTCATTCTCACTCGACAGCCAGTGGCAAAATGAACGCCTCCTGAGATGGATCAAAACGGGCGGATTTTGCTGATCAAACTTATTATAGGCAAAACATTAATGTTTGACTGCCAAAAAATGGCTAAATAAGTAAAGTATATCTTTAACTTTAATGAATTATGAGTTGATTAAACTTAATAGATTCACTTTGGATTAATTTAAATCAAGTGAAAAGTTTAAGTTTAATATATTGAAATAATATATTAACATTGGATTAACTTAGAAAAACGCGATTATTTATTTTTCAATAAATGCATGAAAGTCAAGTGGACAAAAATATAATTATGCAAATTCAAATACTGCCCAGAGATATCACTTTAAAGATATATTTTTTTAAATCAAATAAATTAAACTTGGGCAAATTCAGCAACAGTAAGGGGTCTTTAATTACCTTTCTTTGTTTACACATTTACCAATACTCATTTTGAATACACACAAATGCAATACACGTGGACACTTTATTGGCGGCAAATCAAGTCATCTGTGTTCATGCCCACAACAAAAAAAATCAGTGAAATCAAATAAATAATGTGCCAGACTGTGCCCACTTGCACAAGTCTGTGGAAAAATACCTAAACTAAGTCTAGTCTGCCCCTGCCTGCGCATGATGTTGGAACTATGTTGAAAGTACAATTTAAAAAAAATTATAATCAAGTCAAGTTGCCAGCCAGTCAAAAGACAACATGAAAATACTAGTTCAGCAGCTATCATTGGGCTTAATGGGTCATTTAGTAAACGGTGACACAACAGCGCAGCAGTCTGACTTGATGTCACGCCTGCGCTGATACAATACAAGCATACAAGCAAAAGTGGCCGTGCTTCATTTCACTCCTCTGCTCTTGTGGGATTGATGACAGATTTTCAACTGTCCTTCTGCACCTATTACAGGCCAGTCTCCTAATGATTGCGAGCCACACTGGCAGTGGGTGGCAACTGGGAAGCTTATAATGGGCCTCAAGGGATAGCAGAGTCCCTGGCACCGCTTCTCTTTATCCACTTAACTGGAAGCAAGTTTATATAGCTTCAATATCCGCACTTGGTTATTTGCTGCCTTCGGCTTACCTCGAAAGTTATCAGTCCGGGTCGGGCTTCGAATGCTTTACCAAAAGTACTCTTTTCACCACCTTGTTTGAAAGTAACTGACTTTCTATTATATTTTGAAGTATTATTTGTTATGATTAGTTTGTGGAGTTCTTTTCCTCACTTGTACTAGCCCTAGCAAAAAGTATGGAATCAATTTTTTTTTTTTCTTCAGAATGGAGTGATTCCATATTTATTTTCCTGCACTCGCTCTATAAAAGTAACATTTACTGACTAGCACAATTTTTTTTTCTTCCTTTCTTTTAGTGTTTCTAAATACCAAGATGTTGCACTTTGGAATGACCTTACGACTGTTTCATGCTTTTTATCTGAGTTTGATCTACAGAATAAAACGTCTGAGTGATTCCATACTTTTTGCTAGGGGTTGTATGTAGCCAGCAGTCATCATCATTGACATCCATTGTTATGTGGCGCATTAAACACAAACACACATTCTATGAGTCAGTATACAGTAAAACACGCCGCTCCATGTTTTCTGTACAAGCTGCTTTTACCCTCAAGTTAATCAATACTTCAGTTGATTGATCACTTAAAAAGCCAGCATGCAGTGGCGCGATAAAAAGATAGCGCTAACTCCAATGTCTCCATGCATCGATTGGAGGAGACAAGGGAGGTAAGGAGATGTGGTTAAAAGTGTGATAAGTCGGGAATGCTTGCAATTATTGGGAGTTTTTCCCCTTCATCATCCTTTTTTTTATATTTTTTTTTTATTTTGTGACTGACAGTTAATCCTATTTGGAGTCCTGATTTACTTTGGAATTTATTTATTTAATTATGTATTTATTTAAATTGTCTGAACCGTTTATCCTTATTCTTTAAAATTTTTAAATTTTAATTAAACTTGTTTCAATATTTAGTCAGGACTTTGGAGGCATTTTGTGACATTTAAGGGTGTTTCAGCGCTAAGCACAAATAAATGCAAATGGGGGAATTTTTCAGTGAATAGCTGAGGTATATGTTCAACAAAAACATAAATAGTGAACCACAGAAATACTGCGACTCAATTCCAGGGCGTCGGGCCATCTTAATGTGAAAGCAACAAAAAGATTATCGGAGCGTTCTTTGCCAGATTGAACCTCCAACGACCAATATGAGAGTGTGAAAGCAAAGATGCCAAATTTAACACACCTGCTGCCTCTTCACACCTGAGACCTATCAGTTGCAAACAACTGTGGAGGGAAAAAATGGCTACTTTCGCCCAGTTTGGATATTTTCACGTCGAGGTGTACTGTACTTGCTTTTGCTGCCAGCCAGACATTAATGACTGTGAGTTGAGTTCTTTTGAGGGAACAGTAATGTACTATACACTGTATAAAGTATGACCATCACCTACTTAAATAAATTGTGGCAACAAAGTGACAATTAATATAAATGAGTAGATTTTAACTACTTCATCTTTGATTGAAAACAATTGATTGTAGTTTTAAACAAAATTTGGCCATGGCGGGCTTTGGCCAGAAATGGAAGTGTTTAGCAATTAAAATAAAAGAAATGCCATTGAGTAGTATTAACTAATTTATCAACATTGCTGACATTACTGATAAAATATAATTAAATTCTACTTATTGATATTTACCTGATTTTATTCAGACAAAATGAGTTCATATAACTGACTGATTATTCAAATTTGATTACACCAACATAATATTATACCAAACTAAATAGTGTCATTTTATTTTGTGCAGTTTACTAGAATATATTGTGTAAATATTAATTTAGCCCAGTCTTGCTTTTTTTCAGTGTATTCTGACTACTTTACATTGTAGTAACAGCTCAAGAAATGTTATTTTTATGTGTTCAATGAATAAATGAGTTTTCTTGTTCAATTGTACTACTGAAATAAATGAGCATTTATGACAACTTATGGAGACGCCCCTTATGTAAATAATAATCAACGTGGATTCATTCAAGCCGTGTGCACTCGCGTGCACGCGCCTCTTCGTAGTGTGCGCGTGCTGTGGAGCTTGGAAGTAGCGCGCACGTCTCGTCGTTATCGTCACATCTTTTCTTCCATCACGTGGCGCTCCTCGTGTCTCATATTCATCCCTTGGCACTTTTCCTCCACTTTCGACTCTTGCATATTACTTTCAAACAACTCCAACCAACTTGTTTGGACCCATCTCTGCGGATGTAGTAGCGCGTCGTCGCGCTCCCGACCACCGAGGAGCGGACTGTTTTATTTTTGATTTCTTTTCTTTTAACCTGCCGGAGGCGGAGAGATGCCCCGAGCGGGATGTGCTCCAGCCGCAAAATCCTGTGGAGCCTTCTCCTCCTGTCCGTGGTGGAGGTGGGCCTGGGCGTGGCGAGCATCGTGCTCGGAGCCGTGGGCATCAGCTGGGTTCGGGGGGAGCACAAGCCGCAGCTCGGCGACGCGTCGCCGGTCTGGAGCGGACTCTGTGTACGTGACTTTGTTCGGCTACTTTAGGGAAGTGGGTGGAAATATTAATAATAATAATAATAATAATAATAATAATCGTTTTTATCAGTTTGCTGAGATTTAGCCTGCTTGTGCACGTTTTCATTTTCTAGTTAAGAATAATACAGAAAGTGGTGACGTTGTAATGTGAATGCAGGTGAATTTTTTTTCTTTATATATATATATATATATATATATATATATATATATATATATATATATATATATATATATATATATATATATATATATATATATATATTCATTAATATAGCCTAAAAAATAATAATAATAAAAAAAAAGCTTCTTCAGTAGCCTATGCTAGTATTAAATGTTCTCATTTCCATGTTGACTTTCCGGAAAGGGAAAAAAAAAATGTTGAATTTTAAATTTACATGTTTAGCAAACGTATTTTTTATTGATTTTTTTGGTGGTATGTGAGTTGATTTGAAGAGAAATTAGAGTGTGTTTGTAGGAGTTAACACTAATAGACATCCATTTCTCCAACTGACTTGCACCTTCCACTATCTACTTTTTTCACGACTAAACATTGATTCTGGTGATCCGATCTCTTATGAGGCCGTTAGGGTGGGAAAATGCTCCATCATCATTCACTGCGTTCCAAATCATCTGCCTCGTGGTCAACACAATGGGTGGAAACATTTTTGGAACTTATTTATTCATGAATCTGCATTTTTCTTGCATGCTATCACCCTCACATTGTTTTTTGGCAAGGGTGTGCATGCAAGAGGGAAAGTAGCCAAGAAGCCCCCTGCTGCTGATTGGCTAAGATCGTGTAAAATGACTCGAAGCAGGTCACTTTGCTTGTGCTTGGATTTCTTTTTACAATGTCCATGCCAAGTTGCGTTGATCAAAATGACTCCCCCCTTACATGACAAGACAAGATGAGAGAGTGGAACTGCCAAATCATTTTCTGTTTGGTGATGCTGGTTGATTGCAAGTGCAGTGTTGAATATTTTTTATTTTTAAGAACCATTAGCTTGATAATTTGACACAAATTCAACACCGTTCATGTAGATGAAGGGACTTTTGAATTTTGTTAGTATAGCAGTCACTATCAGCACAAAATGTTTATGTATCTGTTCGAAAGAAAGACACAATGTCAAGAAAAGCTGTACAAGATAATTTTCCTATCCCATGAAAAACCTATTCACGATTCTTCACTCAAAAATTTTAAATAAACTTTGCAAGGAGAGATTTTGACTCAATTTTCTGAGTTTATTTTTAAAAAAAAGGCACTCAAGGGTTGAGGAAGAAACAGGTTGGGAAACAGCTGATCTACTCCCTTAGCCATGCCGCTCCTACTGTGTGTTAGTATATTTAGTATAGTAGTATATTGCTTGTGTCAGCTTGAATCTTCGTACCTGAATGGCCAAAAAACAGTTTTTGATCTCCTTTTGAATGTTAGCAAACAGTAGGTGTGGCATAGCTGAGGTGGTAGAGTGGCAGTTTGCCGAGCTGAAGGTCGTGAATTGGTTACTCAATGCTTGTGTAACTTGGGGAAAAAAAATAAAATAAAAAAACAACTAGTAAAATATGCTCAAAACATTTCCTACTATAATGTACTTGGAATTTCTGAGTGACAAAACTTTATTCGGTTTTTGTCATTGGATAGGTCAATTCTCTCATACACAATAAAAAATACTTTAGGTAAAATTTACTCTGAATATTTTACTCTCTTCCAAGTGTAAATTTGACTCTGTTTAGAGTGGGACGGAATACACTCTTTTCAGAGTCAAATTTACTCTAGAACAAGGGTGTTCAAACTTTTTCATTTGAGGGCCACATACAGAAAATCAGAAGGACGCAAGGGCCACATAATGTTATGAAGAGAAATTGTGTTTTGTCCTAAAAATTGTACAAATAATTTATTGGTGCTTTTGCATATTTAGGAAAATTCTACAGTATATAAACCAATTTATCTGTAATATGGCAGTAGGGTTATTATAGTTTTGGAATTTTTAATTTTAGTTTTTATTTTGTTTTGAGTTTTTTTTTTTTTTTTTAATTTAGTTACTTTTAAGTAGTTTTCAGGGTGGTACTGTTAGTTTTCGTATTAGTTTTAGTTCTTTAATAAATGCTTAGTTTTAGTTTAGTTAGTTTCAGTATTAGTTTTAGTTTGTTTGTTTTTTTGAATGTGTATTACTTGTGCGCAATATTTAAAAAACACCATGGGCGCGACATCATTATTCCGATTTATATCAAAATAAATCTACTAAAAATCACATTTAAAATCATCCCTAAAGGCTCATGCATTAAATTAATTTCCAAAGACTAAAACGAAGGACATTTTTGCTATAATTAGTTTTATTTTAGTTAGTTTTGTAAACATAAAATGTAGTGTCAGTTACTTTTCTTTTTTTTAAAAAAGCATCTTCGTTTTTATTTTATTTCGTTAACAAAATTGTTTTTTGAATTTTAGGTTTTTCGTTAGTTTTAGTGAACTAAAATAACCTTTAATAGCAATAGTGTTTTTCGACACCTTCCTTTCTTACTTTGACAATCTCCAAACATTTTTATTTTAATTTTATTTGAACTGAGTCAAATGCCATTTTTAGCATATCTCGCGGGCCACTAAAAAATGGACAGCAGGCCGTAGTTTGCTCTCGATCTTCTGTCATTTATTTACGGTTAATGAAAGGCACCAGTTATAAAAGGATGAAGTACTATTGTGTCAGTGGTCAATTTTCGACTGACCTTTGAATACTTTTTTTTAACTTATGAACTTATGAACTACTGCAACATTTATTTACTTTTTTTTTTTATGTGCGACTGTTTTGTATCAGGACAGCACAGGTCCATATTTGAACACTTTATGATGTTATTGCATCGCCAAATCAACTTTAACCTATGTATGTTTTTCTTTTTCAGTTCCTACTATGTGGGATGTGTGGAGTATTATGTGCACAAAAGAGGACCGGCCTTACTGTAAGTACAGTACCGGTAATCCTTTCTGTGATATATGCCCATTTGCCTTTGGATGGAGACTATTTTTGCTGCTGCAAACAGGAAGAGGACTCCAGCAGCTTGACACATGGGGAGTCTTGATTATTATTTCATGCTTTTTAACCCATTTGTTTCTCTTGGTTCTTTACTGGCTATTACACTTTTAATATTGTTTTTTTTTTTCATTGCAGATGTACCTTTAGTCATCTTTTAATAGCAAGTCCTCTTCTTTTACTGTACTGCCCTATAGTGTAAAATGTGCGCGTGCGTGTACTCTGTGAGAGACGTTTGAGGAAAGCGGAGGCGGCAAGCAGTCACCTCGCTTCTCTTTCTGTCTCTCTTTCAAGTCCTCGTCTTTCCTCGCCTTCCACTCTGCATGTCTGGCTAATGATGGATCAATGTCAGCACGTTGGAAAGCAGACCTTTGCTTCACCCTCCACATATTGCCTTCGTTCTCCGTCTCTTGCCGCCGTCCCTCTCTTCATCTTTGCACCCTTCCTCTCATTTTCAATCGGCTTTCTCTCCTCATCTCTCTCTTACGTGCCCTCCCTCGATCCGTGCCTTCGGGCCGATGATTGCATTAAGCTTGGTTTGGTTCAGGAGTCCTGCCAGCCGCCTCGCACACCTCGCAGGGTAATGGCTGAAATTGGAGATGTCCTTTGCAATGTGGTTGAAGGCAGCGAAGGCACCTCTGCTCACTCCAAAGACACAGAATGCATTTATCAATAAATCAACTTCACCTGCTTAGTTTTACTTGGCCTGCATTAATTTCATGCTCATATTTGATTAGAAAAAAATGATGGGATTCAGGGGCAGCTTTATCCAAGAGGTACCCTCAGTGAGATTTCACGTAATGCACTTACAAAGGAAATCAAATATTTGTATTTTATTATTTTTTTAAATACTATTACCTTTAATTTATATGATAAACATGTCATGTCACCAAATTTACATGTTTAATAAATCACAAAATATCTTAAATAAAATATAAATATACCTTAAGCACAGAATAAAACTCCTGCAAATAAGTAAATATATAACAATGATAGTAATCATCCATCCATCCATCCATTTTCTTGACAGCTTACACCTCACAAGGGTCGTGGAGGGTGCTGGAGCCTATCCCAGCTGGCTTCGGGCAGTAGGCGGGGTACACCCTGGACTGGTCGCCAGCCAATCGCAGTGATAGTAATCAATTTAATGAAAAGAGACAAGGAGTAAAAATTAAAATGTAAATGAAAAACTGTTATATAAATACAAAATGTATAATTTAAATAAAAATACAATGATTTAATTAATATTACTTAAATGAGTCCATTCATTAAAAAGTATAACATGGTGAAAGATGTGGAATGAGTGAACGATACGGAATGCTGTAGAATTATGGTAAATTATATTGAATTATACAGAATGATGTGGAACGACGTAGAACGACGTTGAATGAAATTGAATGATACGGAATGATGTCAAATGATATTGAATGATGTGGAATGATGCAAAATGATTTTGAATGATACAAAATGATGTGGAATGATATTGAATAATTCAAAATAATTTAGGATTATGTGAAATAATTTTGAATGGTCTGGAATGATCTGAATGAATTTTAATCAGAAATGTGCAATGTATTGGTTAAAAAAAAAAAAAAAAAGTGCAATTTTGGTATGTAATTTGAATAAACTGAAATTCTTTTTATTCCAAATTGGAATGATGTGAATCTGTTATGTTAAATGAGTCATTGGGATTATTTTTTTTGTAACAATAAAACCTATATTGGGTTATTTTCACCATACTGTTTTAAGTGTGCAATGAAAATAGATGCTTGTATTGCACCCATTTTTTATTTTATTTTTAATGTTCTTCCTCACCTCACCTGTCTTGTATTCTCAGATGATTTTGTTCTCAGCGTGCTGCATCTGCGGACTGATCGGCGGCATCCTCAACTTCCAGTTTGTCCGTGCGCTCAGTAGACGACCAGACTCCATGCAATCCATCCACCTTGCGGCCATGACTCTGGCCTGTCTGGGTAAAACTGGACGCATAGCGTGACAACCGAGAAGCACACGTGTGATTATATACCTTACGGTTTCCTCACCTGTCTTTAGGAATCTCCTCATGTACATTATCCACGTGGCTCACCTGTCGTCTGGCCAGCTCTGAGCAGCAGAGGATGTTCTCGGAGAGGGAACACTCGCTGCATCATTCACACGAGATGACAGAGAAGGTAGCAAAAAAAACAAAAACAAGACTTCTCATTGGGTAGCTTGCCTATTGACATATTGTGTGCGTTTTCAACAGGATGTCCTGGATAACTCCAGTAACGGTATCCCTCAGATCTCCTACAACGGACACACCAGTGCATCGCCATGACGACAACTTAAATCACTTGCTGTCAACAGCTAGGCTATATGACGCATGGCTATACTGTAGGCTGCTTTGACGTATATTAACAATGTCAATCACAGGAAGTAGTGGCTACTGAGGAAAAAGAAATACTTGATTTTGACTCTATTTTAATGTATTCATATGCACCAGTATATTTGGATATGAATACGCTAGTGCAGGTGTACCTATGTCAGGAATATAGACAATAGATAAAACATATTTTTATAAACACTTCTTATTAAGGTGTGAGTGTTTGTGTCTGTGTGGATGTGAGAGAGTCCTCAGGTCACCTGAATGATCTCGTTGCGCTACCACAGGTGAGAAAAGGATACAGAATCAATGCTCACCTGTTGATGAACAGCTAGTCAGCACTCCCCTTGAATCGACCTGAAGTAACATTGATGTAAGTCACGCTAAGCATTGTGTCTAAATACAGCACGAACGAGTGATCAATTTGCATTTGAGACTTTTAAGAATATTAAATGATGAATTATTTAAACTATAGACAATGATCCATAACTATTTCTAGGAATGAAATTGGTGAATGTACTATGACAGTATTTGAGTGGTTTGAATTCCTGATTTTCATCCAGGTGGAGTGGGTTGACACTCCCAGCATGAGAAATTTGTGGTTTCCGCAGTTTTAGTCAGAATTACTGGAAAGAGGTCCCATCACTTCCTGTGGACACCCACATCACAACATTTATTTTTATTTTTATTTTATGTAATTTCCCCTTAGTAGTGCTCATCACAAATGTGCATTGTATCATATTAGATTGTGACCGTTGTGGTTGTTGATGTTAAGCAATGTGAGACACATAAGGCTTCTAAATGGACTATAGCTAAAAAATATATACAAATTTATAGGGGTCATCATAGCTCTACGTATATTTGAGTTTTTTTTTAATTGCTTTATTGAACAAATTACACAAATGCCCGGTGACACAACACCTCACTAAATAGATAAACAAACAAACAAACAAACAAACAAACAAATAAATAAAAGTATCAAATTACAATGCTACTTTTTAGCCGTATAATGTATATTTCACACATCCAAGTTTTCTCAAGCTTCATGTCTGGCAAATATAACTCGGTCATCATAAAATATTGAAAAAAAAGTGGTTTGTAATTTTCAAATGTACTTTTATGTATGTAAAACTTTGCTAATACAATTCTTAGCAAAAGTACTTTGACTTTTACTTTTATCTCCTCACCAGTAGAGGGCAAAGTAAACACAAATTGAACTATCCCCAAAGCGGAAGTTGGCGGCGCTCGTTAACTTCCGGTCCTCCTTGGCAAAATGGCGGACTTGAAACATGTCGAAGAGGATACAAAACACGTGAAAATGTCAAGCGAAAACACCGAGACATGCGCTCAGAACCCGGCGGCCGAATTGTCCTCTGCCGCGCGTGGAGTTTTGGCGGAGCTTCCGTGCGCTATCCCGTCTTTTGCCGCTGCTTCCGAACTTGTGTCAGCTCCTTACTCGTGTCTGGTGATGAACACACGCCGAAGACACGTCGTCCTGCCGCCCGTGTACCTGAACAAGAAGAGGACGGCGTTACGGGAGGAGTTAAAGGCCGAGCTGCTCAAGTTCTCACCCAGGTGACAACATAAACACAACGTTTACATTTTTACTTGGTGATGTGGCGGAAGCATTTTTACAGTAAGACTGTGTTTACAGTCCAACCTCGTTTAAAGAAGGAAGCATTTCATTGGCTGACATTTTTGTGACATACATATGAATGTATGTTTTGACCATTTAGCTTTTCATGCTTTCTTCTGCAGCCTCCAAGGTGTCCCGCTAGCTTATGACAATGTACAGATTGTGCGCCGCTATGGAGACATTTATGATGACAGTGGCTACATCCACCTGGACATACAAGCCAATTTTATTATATTTCAACCTAAAGAAGGACAGAAATTGCTGGTGAGCTTGTGTTTGTTGAAAAATATATCCACAAAAAATGCAATTATTTTTGAAAATCGTTAAAACCTTGTTGCTTATGTATTTTTCTCAGTTGAAAATCATATGACGACTTGTGTTTCTACCGCCAGGGGAAGGTAAATAAACTGGGTGTGAGCCACGTGGGCTGCCTGGTCCACGGCTGCTTTAATGCCAGCATTCCCAAGCCCAACCTGGTCTCCGTGGATACCTGGAGGGATGCGGGGCCCAGGATCGGCGCTGAGCTCGAGTTTGAGGTGATGGCGCTTGACGCTGACACTGCCGGTGTGCTGCTTATAAGAGGAAGACTGAACAGAACCAGGTGTGTAAACGATACGAAAGCTGTCACTATCAAGTCTTTTTAGATTTCATGGAATAATTGGGCGCATTTTCTGGGCAAAAAAATTTTCCTTTTTTTTTTTTTTTTCGGTAGTGGACTTGGTCAACTTTTTCCCCAGTTTTCTAAACCTAATACTTTGAAGGGGGAGTTTATTGCGGAGGAGAGGGGAATATAATGTATACCGTTTGTGTACATCAGGGTTCAGGAATTGTTGGCTATTGCCGAGAGTTCCGAATCGGGTGTCACTGTCGACCAGGTGGCGCTAGAAGACACAGAACCAGTCGCAGAACACACTGAGGAGTCGATTGTCCAAGACTCCGCCAAAAAGAAGAAGAAAAAGAGGAAAGATAAAATCGAAGAGGAAGTGGTATTGCCGTCTTGCCAAGACGAAGGTGACGCTACGTTAGAACTGAATGGAACAGAGTGCGACGCAAATGGCGAGAAAAAGAAGAAGAAAAAGAAGAAAGATAAAATCAAAGAAGCCATAGAAGAGGTTGTGGTGTCGCCGACCTGCCAAGACGATGGCAACGCTCCGCCGGAGCTCGATGGAACAGAGAGCGACGCAAATGGTGAGAAAAAGAAGAAGAAAAAGAAGAAAAAAGAGAAGAGGATGGAAGAAGAGGAGCAGGTTCAGCTCTCTCCCATGGAGATCCACACCAGCGACTCCAGCGGTTATGTCAGCGACAAGCCCAACAAGAAGCGGAAACGCGAAAAAGAGAGCGAAGTGGCGGCAAATTTTAGCCAAGATGCTGAAGGGTCAAAGTCCAAGAAAAAGAAGAGAAAAAGCGACATTCCGTGAAGGATGGAATCTGTTCATGTTAATGGAACTGCAGTTGCAGTTCTCGGCCTCTTGGGGGAGCAAAACTGCTTCACAACTTGACTCCTGTTATTTTTTTTATTTTTATTTTTTGTCAAGCTACAGATACGTTTATGTGTCTCGTCTGTGCCTCCACAAACTCTTGCGAAATCTCATGTGACCACCTGCATCCATGAGAAAACGCAAATAATAATGTTAAATATTATGGACAAAAAAAATGTTGTGAATCCTTCATTGTTATATGCTGAATAAATATATATTGTTTAAAAAAAAAAAACTGTTTAATCTCAGTTTTGATGTGCGCAGATTGATTCCCAACTTTAATCCCTCAACTAATAATAGCATCAAATACTTTCCGGTCGTCTTTCATGCTGACCAGCGAGTGTCAGGTGATGAAGCGTCGAAAGACAACCTAAAGAGCTGCGTGTGTTTTCTTTACCTCCTACCTCCCCCCACCCCACACACACAAATCCTGCCTTTCAGCGGGGAGTCTTAATTAGCGGCGAGGTGCAAAGAGCTGCAGAGCTTATCGGGAGCCGTCTAAAGAGGAGAGATAAGGCGATGCAATTAAATGCTCGAGGTGTCATCAGTCACATCTGATCATCTGTTACTGTTAGCGCCTTTTGGGCTAACCTTTTGCTGGCTGGTTATCATCAACAGTACTTTTTTTTTTTTTTGTTCTTTTCTCTCGCTCGCTCTCTCTTCTTCATCTCTCCATATATAGTGGAAACTTAATTCAAATGTACAACAAACTAATATAGTTTGAGTTACACTGGCAAGCGCTCCTGATTCTGGGCAGATTAGAGTGACAGCAACACATAAAGGCTGCAGTCTGATTGGACAAAATAATCCAACGTCTCAATAGAGTTGCAACACATCTCTTTACAGTGGTGCCTTGCAATTCAGTGTTACTACAGTTACCTTGAAAAAAATACTTTATTGATTACTTTTTTAAAAGTAACCTAGTTACATTACTTGCTTTAAAAAGTAGCCTAGTTACTGATTGTTTTTAAAACTTACTGATTTGCTATAGAAGTGACCTAGTTACTTTACTGATTATTTGTTTGAAAAAATAACTTGAAAATTGCTTTCTAAAGTAATTTACTGTAGTTACTTGACTGATTACTGTACTTGCATTAAAAAGTGACCTAGTTACTTTACTGATTATTTGCTTTAAAAATTCACCCAAGTTGCATCACTGATGACTAGCTTGAAAAAGTAACTTAGTTACTTTACAGATTATTTCATTTTTTTGCAAATTGTGCTAGGAATTACCCTGGGTGTCAATATTTTACACATAACCTAAAAATCACTGTTTAAAAAAATAAAAATAGTGCAACATATTAACTCATTCACTGCCTTTGACAAGTATACTTGTCAATTGTATTTTTTAGAGCAGTGCTAAATGGGGGCGAATCTGAGCATGCTCCACTGTAAATATCAAACTTGGAAACAACTTTACTGATGCCCAACCACCGGTAGATGACATCATTGCCCCATTTTATAGGAAATAAACACAGTTTCAGAGTCCATGGGAGAAATGGCTGTATTTTGGCAAACCTACATTTTTCTGCTGTCAATTATAAAAGAACGGGACGGGACAAAAAGTAGGGAGTCTATTCTGTTATTTGGTAGATTCGGTTTATATATAATTATTGAATGTAATATCACGTGAGTATTGGAAATGTAAAAATTTTCTATAATGACTGGCAGTGAATGAGTTGTAAAGTAACCGTGTTAAATATAACATATTCAACTACTGGTAACTTAAACACATAAGAAAGAATTGACGACCTACATTAATTAAATACTTTTTCCTGCGACTGGATATGTGCATGTTATGTATTTTTAGTTCATTTTTTTGATAAGTTATATACGAAATGTATGTTATTATGAAAACAATTCATTGCTTTCACATATTTTTCAAGAAAACTGCTATATTGGGATATATAGGGGACCAAAAAAGCTATTCATGGGAAACGGGGACCAGGCCTGCCAACGAATAGCTAAAATTTGCATATAATTGAACCCCATTGAAATGCATCAATGAATTATATATATACATTTTTAATTTGTCTCTCAATTAATCTGTAAGTTGTATTTTTTTGTGCCAAAAATCATCACTTGTCACCACAGAACCTTTAACAAGAACCTGCGGATGTCAACTGCGCCTCACATGCATATTTTGTTTGATATTATGCATAAATCTTAACATAAAACCTAATGTATAGTAAACTATATGGTCGCTATTTGCATATTTTCGTCTATCCCAGGTTTGCGGAACGATAACCAATCGACTACTGGCATTAAAATCTCTTGTCCCCTCCTGACCTCCCCCTTCCTTTCGCCTGATCTCAACTCTGGCTCGCGTGCACCTGCACCTAAGCACCCCTCCATCGCCTCCCATTCATCTTGTCATCCCCGTTATCTCTCCCCAACGCGGACTCCCCCCATTCTCCTCCACCCCCATCCAAGCTTTCCCTCTCCTCCTACTTGTTCCCCTGATTTATTGAAGGCGGAGTGCAGTTCACACGCATTCCACTCCCGACTCCCCTCCTGCCACTGGACCCTCATATCTAGGCATGCTCGTTTATCTTCATGATCCTCTGATGGCCAGAAGAAGAAGAAAGAAAGAGGAGGAGGTGGACGACGGAGTGTTGTTTTTGTTCTTGAGCAGGCCAGACAATCTTTCCCCTCACACCTCCGTCTATGTTTCATAGTGTGTCGAAGTTGGCTGCGTCAAAGTTTCCATGCCTGGCGGCGCTCCTGCAAGAGAACGTTCCCTGCCACACACTTGCTGGCTCGCTCGGCCGCGCATACGCACCTCGCAATCCCCGAATCTCCATCCTTTGGCCCGGGGTAATTTAGTTCTGCGGTCGGGGCCCTCGGCTCGGTCCCAGAGCCCCAAATGGCAGCAGGTCATAAAAGCTTAAGTATTCCACCAGTCAGAACTGCGCAACTGCGGCCATTAATCGTCCAACGCGACCCAGGCAAGGGTTGAGTCGTATCAAAGCGCCTCTCTCCCAAGTCGTGCCGGCATCCGTGAAATCCCTTTATGACCCTTTCAAAGGTATTGCTGGGAGGTTTTTGGCACCTCTGCTTTGCATCACCTTTATTTTAATGTTGGGCTCGGGCCCTCAGGTAGGTAGATATCCACGCACACTCCGGCTCCGCTCTTTCCCAAGGGTTCAATGTCCACACGCGAGTAGACATGCGCACACTATTAAACCTGAGTCAACTTTAGTTGTGAAGCTGAATTCCGATAGACTGTTTGGTTCCTTGGCACCCAACAGACACCGACCTGGCCACAGTTACCACGGTAACCAGGAATCGATTGGGTGTTTCCGCCAACGTACTTAAGTATGTACTTACGGCAATGTCCAACCAAACGGCAGGGCAGTCGCATTTATTGATGTATCGGCACAATTTGCCATCCTAAAGCCAAGACGATCGTGCATTTCATTGTCCACGATGTGCTGGAAGCAGTACAGCCAACAGAAACACTACAAAAGAAAGACTTAACAGAGTGCGAGTTGCATTCAGTCTGAATGAAAAGAGATGCATCCATCATGTGGCATCAACATTGTGGGTGAGTAGCCAATCTACTTATTTATAAGTTTTGATATACAGTCATTAACTGCTTTTTTACACTTGTGTGGCAGTAAATGTATAGAATGGACTCGGCCTGCGCAATCGTTCCTTCGCATGTTTATACTACGCCTCTGCCATGTGTTATCAATGGGTGAGTAGTGTGATTTTTTTTTTTTTTTGCTTGATTATACCACATACGTAAAATGTACATTCAGAATATTAAGGTCCATAAGTAATGACATTTTACATTACAGTCATGAAAGGTATTTCATCTTGAAACAAAAACATCTATTTTCCATTATTTGCTATGGGAAAATTAATGTATGACAAAACAGAACACTTGTACTTGCTTTTGATTGAACAGTGACAAAATACCCCTCAGAGAAATGTGTTAACAAATATTTAATCTTATCTGCGATATGAAAATACTCATTTTGACCTCTTAAGTCCAGTGATCTTCTGTGGGTGGAGTGTGCGTGTCACCCTGTGCAACTGGACCATCCTAAAGAAACAAAAGTTTCATTTCACAAGACAAATAATACTCTGACTGGAATGCCAAAAAGGCATTTGAATTGAGAAAATATAAAATGGAGATGAGGAATGTCTCATAGAGGAGGCCAGATACAACAAGCTAAGTAAATATCTGGCTCAGTTTAATTAATCAAAACAACGCTAAAAGCAGTTAGTAAGTTAATAATGACTTAGCAGATATCGCAAAGATATACTGTGAATGATAGTTATGAAAAAAGAAAACATGGTCCTCCGATTATAACACAAATAATGTCATCCGTAAATTCCTTAGTACCATTAAGTTAACACATTTTATGCAAGAATCGTCAAGTCCTCCCTCACCCCCCAAGGGATTGCAGTGCACTCAATGGCATGGCCAATAACTAAAAGGCATCTGGACCCGACAGCTTCCCTGCTGAGTTCCACAAACATTTTCCTGTTTGAGATCCACATTGTTCAAAAGAATGATAGCTTGAAGTTTGAACTCACAAGCGCCTCCCTAATACAGCCGTGCTTATGCTACTTTTAAGATCTGCGGAAGATTATATCCCTTTAGCTATGGTATCATACAACAAACCTGTACATTGCACATTTAAGGATGCCATGACACTTCTACATTCCAGTACAACTTTGTAAATTAAACACACAACTCATTTAGATATGACCAAGTGAATTTGAACATTTAAAACAACATATTTTTACTCTCACAAACGCGTAAGTACAGGAAGTCATGTAGTATGTCCAAGCATCAGCACCAGTGGGTTAAGTTCACAACAACTGCACTATGCAGCACAGTGAAATTAATAAAGGCTTGACATAATCAGGAGGTAATCGCTGTTGTCTAGACAGTTGTTCATAACTGCCAAGCACAAAAGATAGGACAAAGGGTAGAAATAGATGGCTTTTTTTTCGCCCCAAATGTCACCCACACATTAAACAAACGAAAGACACAACATTAGACTCGCTAGCACTGTTTATGAAAGATGGCTAGATGGATGGTTGTTTGCTCGCTAGTTTGTTTGTTAGCTGCTAGCTTGTGAGATAGTTTACTAGCTTGCTATATGATAGCTAGTTTTCTCGATAATTTGCTAGCTTGCTAAATAGTTTGATAGCATGCTAAATAGTTTGCTAGCTTTCTCGATAATTTGCTAGCTTGCTAGATGTTTGCTAGCTTTCTCGATAGTTTGCCAGGTTGCTAAATAGTTTGCTAGCTTTCTCGATATTTTGCTAGCTTGGTAGTAGATAGTTTACTGACCTACTTGCTAGCAAGACAGTTGGCTAGATAATGAAGTAGATTGGTTGCAATGTACAGTACAAGAGCCAGTGTACAGCTTGTAGGACAGTGTAAATTTACTGTCCCTCAAGACAGCTCTGGCAACAAAAGTAAGAATACCCTTAACTGTAAAGGTCCAAATTGCATCCTATTAGCCATTTATGTGAGGGGGTGTACTCATTTTTGCTGATAGATTAGTTGACAACTGGATAGATTGTTGTCACGGATGTTTTTTGTTTTTTTTTTGCATTTTATTATGCCATATTTATGGCTTACAAATGTTAATTTCCAACTTGTGTAAATAGGCACAAATTTGTCAATGTAGACATGAATATTTGTTCAATCAGATTTCAGCCCCTGTATTAATCAAATCTTCCCAGTGCCTTCAGAATCATTAGTGCTAATATATTAACCAATATTGGACTTTGTCCTTAACCAATCAGATTTGTTTGAGGGACAACTTGCTGGACAAAAATGACAATAGCATTTTTCCTTCCTCAGATTGGTTGGTTCGAACACAAGCCATGTTCGACTAGGAAACACGTCTGTAGTGATCGTCACATTGATAATCAGCATCTATGGTGAGTAATAAATTTGACACACTTGCATATTGTTCACAACAAAAACATAAATAGAAGTCAATTCTGCGTAGTCACATCCATCATAAACATATTGCCAGGTTACAGTTGAAAATCTGATTTAAAAAAAACAAAAAAAACAAACAAACATGGCACTATTAGAAAGCTTGTCTGATAACTATCCAGGCTTCTTTTGAGTAAATAAACAGTCGAGGCAGCAGAAGGGGGAGAAGGGAAGGTGTTGACATGTTGTTGGATGGTGGGTGGGACAGCAAAGGGATTTTTTAAGTGTGTTGGTGGAGAGTTTAGGCATTGGATTAAGGACAGAGCAGGCGGGAGGAAGCGAGGGAGGGGTCATTCCGAAAGACGGAGCTGTGTGGCTTGGCGAGTGGGTGGCGTCCAGGGAAGTGAGATGGAAGGTTGCCGGGTGTTGTAGTGGAGATATATGGTAGGCCCGTTGGCTTTTATCCAGCAGCGTCCGCGAACCACACGCACTTGCAGAGCCCCACCTTTTAACTGGCCGCCCAGCTGTGTAAACACCCCACCATTGGTGATTGGCTGACGGCTTCAGCCAATCCGAGGCGAGGATGCTGTGAAAGGTGAGACGAGTCGACCAATGAGTCAGTTTGTGGGTGCGCAGGCAGGCAAGAATGAAGAAGGAAAAGAAGGACTGATTGCGTTTATGATGACACATTTAAAGAAGTAGTGCATTGGTCAAGAGTTAAACTCATCTCCATTACTCACTCGTCACTTCCTTGATTTCCCCCTCCCTTTTTCCACGTCCGACTCCAAATTAATTCGACAAAAATGGCCTTCATCAAGTTCACTGCATAATTCCTTTGACAGCAACTTGCACCATTGCTTATATCCTGTGTCATCTTCTATCTAATGACCCCAATAAGATTAGAAAGGGAATGCAAAAGGTTGCTTGAAAGTGACCTCGAGCCAAAAACAACATTACTGCACATTGCATGTATGCACTCCATGAGCCACACACAACGTGAGACATGTTTAGGATGTTTGCCAACTGTCTGTGTTGGTAACAGGCTCAAAATTAAGTAAAGTAATACCTGACAAGGGAATTTACCATACCGATTAATTTGAGCGCTACTTATAGTAGAATATCTCGTGTCTTTCCTCAAAATGTTTATATTTTCTTTTTTTAAATAATTTATCTCATTAAATAATACATTGTAAATAAAAAAATATACGGTAGCAGGCTCTAGACTAACCTTTTAATGAACAAATGTGAAGCAACACTCATAAAGATTATATAATAGAACTTACAGGCACATATATTCTATATCTTCTGTGAAGAACAGCATACGGAGGCGTTTTTGTCAGCTCTGTCTACTTTGTATATCTGATGTTTTTCTTAAAACAAACAAAAACGTTTTTTTTTTTTCATGCTAGAACAGATGAATGACATTTGTATTAATTTCAGTGGGGAAGCATAATTTGAACTACAAGTGTACATAAAATTGTTTATTTTATTAGTATTTTTCATTTTAAATTAATCTTTTTTTTCTTTTTTTTTTATACGGAAGTGTGGAGCTGCCAATGTGACAAACTTTTCTGATTGACAAATACGTTGCAAATACATTTAAATATACATGTAGGCTAAACTGCCACAATATCGTCGTTGTTATGTTCACAATATTTAAAAGGAACACATCTGTTAAAAAAGTCAGGTTGATTTCCATTTGTGCAGTTCTAGCACCCTCTGGTGGCTAGTTTATTAGTGCAATTTAATTTTCATTTGGGATGTTTTGGCCTTCTATGTTTAAAATCTATGCTAATTGTCAGATGAAGGGGAACCTAATTTGCTTGTGAAGCGATCAATGTGTGCTTGCATTAGCAAGTAAGTGCCTCAATACTGTTATTAGAGATTGTAGGTGGTTTTTATGCATTGCTGTTATGTACAAAAGCACAATATTGTGCTTTTTTTTTTTTTTTTAGTATGAGCTCTTTTTTTTTTTCTTTTTTTTTTAATACAATATTGTGATCTTTTTTAAATATCAGCAGCCCCCTACAATATTGTGATAATTATCGTATCGTGACCTTCATATCGTGATAATATCGTATCATGATGTTTGGATATCGTTACATCCCTAGTAATTATGTACTGCAAACATAATAAAACATAAAAAAAATTACAAATAAATAATCTTGACTTAATGGAATTTTGGAACGTATCGGAATAATGTAGTCCAAATGTTAAACATCCAATATCCCTGTTTAGTTTTTAGCATTTGGCCTACAAATACTTTCGAATGCATTTGCAAGTATGATTAAACATTTACAAGTGTGTATTAACATATTTGCAAGTACATTTTGAATGTATTTAAATAGGTTCAAACGTATACAATACTTTTTTAATTCATAAACATGACTGACGTGAAGTTAATTCAATTGACTTTCCAATACAGGATTTGAATTCTCCTTCTCCCAAGTCTGCCATTCACATTTTTACTGTTCGACATGATGTACCGTATATGACTAACATCCAATAAAAGAGGGATTTAGCGTTAAGTGCTCCCTTAGCTGCGACCAGGCATGCGCAGAATGTCGTATTTACGAGCAAAGGTAGGCTTCGAAATGTTTCAATCTGTCTGCAAATGTGTCGTTTTTTTTTTGGGGGGGGGGGGGTTCCCCCCCATGTTTTGCTTGCGCTTCAGTTGTCATCACAAACTTTCAAGTCCCACTCTTCGTTTGTATGTGTCAGGACGACCAATGTTTACTCCCACAAACATTTAGTCACGCCAAAAAGTCGTCGTTAATTTCACACTGTGCGCACCAATAATAACAGCAGAGAGCAGGAAGCGGCTCATTAGGAGTCTGTGTGAAGGTCCGTCCGTCCGTCTGTCCGTGTTTCCACTCAGACAAAACTGTGATTAAACCCCTGTAGGTGTGTTTGTGCGCCTCTTTTTTGGGGGGGGGGGCTTTACTCCTTATTTAAGACCAATATTTACCCAGCAGCCCCAGGGTGAGATTACCTCATATTCTACCGCCCAGCTGCTCTTTCTCAGCGTTTCCACGACGACCGGCGGAATGTCCCATCATGTTTATCTGCCCGCCCGACCGAAAAAATAGCAAAGCAGTGGAAGGGAGATGATGACAATCCAGTTGTGTACAAGATAAACGCTCGCTTTAGTTCTTATGGAATTATCTCTGGATGTCCATTTATAACATGGATGCAATCTCCAAAATAGCCTTTTACTGTAGACGGGTTTTAAATACATAACTGTTAAGAATTCAAGTTGTTCTGTCTGCTTTGTTTACCATTGTATTATTTTGAAACGAATGCTTTTAATTTGAAACTCCGCGCTTTATTTCCGCTCCCTGTTTTCCGTCCTCCGTGCGTCTTTCAGATCGCAGCGGGCAGTAGTAAATGACGACGTTAGTGTCCATTCTGATTCGTTCCAATTCTAATTTGTGCTGATACATTCTTATTTGTGTTTAGTAAGAAAGTATGAGTGTTAATGTCACTTATGTGTTCGTTTTTGGCAAATGTTTGCATTTTGTTAGTAGCTGATAGCTAACTGCTAATGTGCGGCTTTAGTAACTTACTAATATGAGTAATGTAGACCAACAATACAGTACGTTTTTCATTTAAAATGGCCTGGAAACATTCAGATATGAGTTAATTTGCTTTTGAATGACAGTTGTTTTAAATGTGATTATTTTCTTTACTTTATTTCTCCAGATACTGTAAATCTGCACATGCAAATAAGGTTGCATTTTGAGTTGATTAAATGTTCAAGTTCAACTGAAGCGCCGGGGAGCGCCCCGGAGTGGTTAATCAATCCTAAATAGCCAGTTCAGAGGTTGACTACTAACAAGTAACATGCCGATACCATTAATTCCAACGCTAATATAGGATTTTGGATGCAGCATCTTGTGTCTTGCTCGTGCACAACATACACTGATATGTGACATGTTCACTGCATGCCGATCTAAGATATCCTATTGGCCCTTGAATGCTCTGAACCAATGGCAAGACAGCTTTTTCACGTTGAGGGGGAAAAAAAACAAAAAAAAAACGTAGATATCGGTATGGTATCGGCATCGGCCGTTACTGCAAAGCTGGATATCGGAACAACGCTAGTAAATATGCATGATCTGGTGACCAGTCCAAGGTGTACGCCGTTTCTTGCAAAGTCAGCAAGTGTAGTTCACTCAGTACTGCGGAGGTGTTTAAATTACGTTTTCGGTACCATTTGAAAATACATTGCCTCATCATGCTTATAAGCAAACATTCTCTTGGGGGAGTCTAAATAGACATTGGCGGCCCTTTCAGTACCCCCCCCCAATGTGGACACTCCTCTGCCATGGGAACTGACAGTTATTTGCACTAATTTGCAACAGAAAGCTTTTTTTGCTGTGTGGTGACTGTTTGGGAATGTTCTATTTGGTCTTCTCTTGGGGCTCTTAAGTGATAAAAAAAGTTTGGTTATTTAGCCGGCGTGGAAGAAGGGCTAGTGTAAATACGAGTGCATGACCCTACTTGTCAAGAGGCTCCTGTGCTCCAGAAGCTTCGAGCCACTTCTTTGGCATGGGCACGTCGGGTGCCGCATTCGGGTCACTCATTGAAAGAGCAGGATAAGGACTTTTGGACTCTAGCCAAATAGGATCTCACCCTGTCGTGCTCCA
This sequence comes from Festucalex cinctus, assembly GCF_051991245.1. Taxonomy (NCBI): domain Eukaryota; kingdom Metazoa; phylum Chordata; class Actinopteri; order Syngnathiformes; family Syngnathidae; genus Festucalex; species Festucalex cinctus. The sequence continues at coordinate 14,651,848 of NC_135429.1, forward strand.
TCCGGAATCGGACAAAAGCTGGTTTCACTTGTGAGAGATGCTCTCTTCCTTGTGATAACACACGTATTAAAAGGATTTTATTTGCCAAACTTTTGGATTTGGAGATGCAGAGTCGATTACTGGACTCCACCTTGATCCACTTGGATGTGGACCTGATGGACTTTCCGCCCATGGAGCCGGCGGACGGCAGCCCGTCCAGTGACACGTCCTGGAGCCCGGACGATCGTCCGCTGATCCACCCGGGAGGGCGAGGAGCAGGCGGAGGGCCCGGCGCGAGGTCCAAACGGAGGAGGATCATCACGGTGGTCCAGCGGCGGGCGGCGAACGTGCGGGAGCGCAAGCGGATGTTTAGTCTGAACGAGGCGTTCGACGCGCTCCGGAAGAAAGTGCCGACGTTTGCTTACGAGAAGAGACTGTCGCGCATCGAGACGCTGCGGCTGGCCATCGTCTACATCTCCTTCATGAGGGATCTTTTGGAGAACACTTGATGTTCACGCCGTCTGGCGTATCAATGACTCCTTGAAGGGGACAGCCGGAATTGTTTGTAAAGTTCTTAGTCACAAGATCAGACCAAATAGACCAGGGGTGTCCAAACTTTTTCATTTGAGGGCCACATCCAGAAAATCAGAAGGACGCAAGGGCCACATTAATATTATGAAGAGAAATTGTGTTTAGTCCTAAAAATTGTACAAATAATTTATTTGTGCTTTTGCATATTTAGAGAAATGCAAACAGTATAGAAACCAATTTATTTGTAATATGGCAGTAGGGTTATTAGAGTTTTGGAATTTTTCATTTTAGTTAGTTTTTATTAGTTTTTAGGGGGGTTCTGTTAGTTTTTATTAGTTTAGTTTGTTGGTTTCAGTGTTAGTTTTATTAATATTATTTTTTATTTTTATTTTTTGTGTGTATTACTCGTGAGCAATATTTAAAAAAACACCATGGGAGCAACGTCATTTTTCGGTACTTTTCTATTGGTTGCTGCTAGATGGCGTCACTTCCGTGTGACATACTTTCAAACGTCATTATTCCGGTTGATATCAAAATAAATCTACTAAAAATCACATTTAAAATCATCCCCAAAGGCTCATGCATTAAATTACCAAAGACTAAAACAAAGGACGTTTCTATAATTATAGTTAGTTTTAGTTAGTTTTGTAAACATAAAATGTAGTTTGTTAGGTTTTGTTTTTTAAAAAGCATTTTCTTTTTTATTTTATTTCGGTAACAATATTGTTTTTTGAATTTTAGTAAACTAAAATAACCTTTAATGGCACGATACCGATACCTACACCTACGTGTTTTGTTTTTTTTCCCCCTCAACATGAAAAAGCTGTCCTGCTATTGGTTCAGAGCACTCAAGGGCCAATAGGATATCTTAGATCGGCATGCAGTGAACGTGTCACATATCAGTGAATGTCGCGCACCAGCAAGACACAAGATGCTGCATCCAAAATCCTATATTAGCGTTGGAATTAATGGTATCGGCATGTTACTTGTGAGTAGTCACCGATACCGATACCACTGTTTTAATGCAGTATCGGCGCCTCTGCCGAAACCAGTATCGGTATCGGAACAACACTGATGTTCACTGTGTGCTGATCTAAGATATCATATTGGCCCTTGAATGCTCTGAACCAATGACAGCTTTTTCATGTTGAGAAAAAAAAACCTTAGGTATCGGTATGGTATCGGCATCAGCCGATACTGCAAAGCTGGGTATCGGTATCAGGGGCCAAAAAACGGTATCGGAACAACACTAGTACTGGTATCTGAAAAGTAGCGGTATCGAACAGTCGAGAGGTTCGAATCTCCGCTCAAGCCCTCCTGTGAGTTTGAATCATTCCAAAAATACACACGTTAGGTTTATTCAAGACAGATGCAGAAAATTTAGTGGATTTCATGTACAATGTTGCAGAAGGTGAGACGTCAGATTGGCAGGTCAGGCAGGTCAGGGTTTTTTTTCAGCACCTTGGAGAGCAGAGCACGTACATGTCTCACCTGAAAGTTCGACTGACGCCAGCTGAGTTTTATCAATGGGGATTTGCATCACAAATGGAGGTTGAATATTATCTTTGACACTGAGGTGCAAATTGGCTGAGGAGAGCCTGTTGCGATTCCTCCACACTTTTTCCAGCTCTTGTTTCTTTATTGGATTCTATTTTTTTTTTTGGTTCTCTTTTCACGAGTGTCTTCATCACCTCCATGTTTGCTTTACGCCGCGGTCCGACACCTCCTTTTTAGCGACCCCGCTGCGTGCACGGCCCCGCCCCGAGTGCTCCCCGGGACGGGTCGTCTTTTAAACCTGAGCCGCCGTGTCGACGAACCCCGCGGGTGGGGGGTCGGACCCATTTAAGCGCATACCTCAACTCGGGGGCCGCTGACGGGAAAATAAACAACGTCGGTCTGGTTACGATCGAGCCGAGGCCTCCCGCTGTTTGCGACCCCTCCTGTGTTTCACTGGGTTTATTTTTTGCCGTCACCACCGTTTCACGTCTCTGCGTCTAGACATGCTGGACGAGTCGTTACTGTGCTCGAATGTCTTCAAAGGCTTGATGGGTTGCAGAAAAAGGTGCGTCATTGACTCGACAGGTGTCCTCATCTTGCAAGTTGAGAACATTCTGGACTGTCTTTTTTTTTTTTTTTTTTTTTTTTTTTTTCCCCCCAAAGATGCCAAAAGTAGAAGTACAGTTGTGTAAAAAAAAAAAATAATCCAAATGCGACTCCTGTAGGCAAAGGTGACTAATAATAATAATAATAATAATAATAAATAATAATAATAATAGAGTAAAAAAAATAGTCCACAAAAATGTAAAATACGTCTATTTGTAGTTCATACTTCATCATTGTTTATTTTGGTCCATGATTTCGAATACAGTCGGGATTATTGCGGCAGATTGGTGGATAATTGTACTTTTGGAGATCCCTCCCTATACTGCTTAAAATTTTTGACAGTGCCAGTATGAAGGAGTTGGTTTGTTATGTTAACCATGTCAAGGGAATCATAAGTTATATAATGGGAGTCATCAGGTTGCATGCTGTATATTGTGCTGTATCTTCACATGCCAGGAACCAAACCGGGAATTGGGTGTTGTGACTTCTCACTATAATGGAAATGACAATAATGCAAAAGTTTGAATACTGTGTGGCCATATTTGGGATCGGTAGAGCCGGGAGCCGATAACCTTTCAATCTCGCGACTCTTTGTTCGATACTTCTGGCCGTTTAACGATCACTGTAAATTTGAATCTAAACGGTCTATTTAGTCTAAACAGAGTAAAATTTACACTTGGAGGAGATTTAAATAATAATAATAATGCTAATGATAATAATATTGATGATAATGATGAGTAGGAGTGGCAGAGCTCCGGTGGTAGAGTGGCATGCAGGCTCCCAAAGTGATGGTCGTGGTTTTAACATTGGTGTCACTTTTTGTTTTTAATAAACTCGTAAAATGTAGTCAAAATCTCTCCTTGCAAAATTTACTTTGAATTTCGGAGTTTTTTTTCCATGCATGCAAATTTTCTCGTATATGTAATCAAAAGACTTTGAGTACAATTTACTCTGAATATTTTGCTCACTTCCAAGTGTAAATTTTGATAGAGTGGAAACAAATAGACTCAGTTTCTTGCAATTCTAAGGAAAAAAAAAAAGATATATCGGTTGTTTTTCTATCTAATATGACCTGTCAGTTATTTTTTAATTTATAGATTCATAAAAATGTGTGTCAATATTAACAAAAACTATTTTTGTGTAAAGGCTAGTACAAAAAAAATGACTTTAGTGAACCCAAAGCCTCACATTGCTGCGCCGACATATTTCGTGCAGAAATGGCTCATCCAAGAAAACGCCCACAAAAATATCTTGCGCACAAAGTTACAAAAACACCCCCACCCCCTTTCTTTTCCCTTTTTTTTTGGCCTTGGAGTCCCATTCTCTTCCTCTGATATTAAGACAAGTTATTCCTGCAGTGGTATTATATTACAGCCCTTCCCACCCAATCACAGCGCTCCCCAAAATCCTACATCTCGCTCCCCGCTATAAGAGAGTGGGAGACACCTCTCCCTCTCCACGGTGCACCATTTGCTTTCCGGGCACTATTTATTTTATTTTATTGTTTTTGTCACGTGGGATTTGTAGACTGGAATTAAGAGGCGCAACTGGGTTGTAGTGCACCTCGAAAGACTTGGGAGAATGCGGGAAGACGACTCCTCCCCGATGGACAGCGCGGGGAACAGTGAGGAGGAGACCGAGCGCCAGCTGCCGAGGAGGGGCGCCAGGAAGCGGCGAGCGGCGGCGCGCAGGAGCGCGGAGGAACTGGACCGGAGCTTGGACGCGGAGATCCCCAAGAAGAGATGCAGAAAGAGCTGCGACCGCGGAGGCGGTAGCGGCAGCGTGGGAAGCGAAAGCAGCGAGGCCAGCAGCAGCAGCAGCAGCGGCGGCGGCAGCCCCGCTCGCTCCATCGACGATCTGCAGAACCAGCGCGTCATGGCCAACATCCGCGAGCGCCAACGCACGCAGTCGCTCAACGAGGCGTTCACGTCGCTCCGGAAAATCATCCCCACGCTGCCGTCGGACAAGCTGAGCAAAATCCAGACGCTCAAGTTGGCCGCGCGCTACATCGACTTCTTGTGTCAAGTTCTGCAGAGCGACGAGTTGGACGCGCGGGGGTCCAGCTGCAGCTACGTGGCGCACGAACGTCTCAGCTATGCCTTCTCCGTGTGGAGGATGGGGGACGCCTGCTCCGTGTCGACCAAGAGCCACTAGCCGGGCTACACTGGATGGGACATGCAGCATGGTAAAGTGGAATGACTTTTTCGCAACTTTTACGCGCAACCTGACGTAAAATATGTTCAAATGTGCTCCCTTAATATTGGAAATATCCTCCCATTTTTCCCCTGCTATGCAGTAGGGATTAAGATTCCAAAACGGTGTGGGCAAAGTAAGGCTCGGGGGCCCTGTGCGGCCCACTGTGTTCTTTAATGTGGCCCACCGAGAATGTACAACATCAAGAATCCTGCACTTTTGCTTGCATTAATTGACTCATTTCAACCTAAAGTTGGTGAATTCAAATGAATCTTTCATATTTATTTACTTGAAAAGAATCAAATATTAAAATAAAAAAATACATATAAATACACAATTTTCAGAAAATTGTCATTAAATTCTTGGTTAATTCTAACGAAGATTATTTTAAATAATTACAAAAATGAGAAGGAATTATCAAAATGAGCTATAGTCATATTTTACTTTTTTTCTGTGTAGATTAAAAACATTGAATTTGCTCACGTAAACTGTTTGCACATGATTCAAATGTGATAAATGGACCTAATTTTAACCTCTTCAAAAATACAATTTTCATACCACATCATACTTCATGTGCAACTAATGTACATGTTCAAATTTTTTTATATTTAGTGTACATATAACCCGCATGAAGCTCAATTAATGCTCTTAAGCGCAAAAGTTTTAGGTAATATTTGAAAACCTTATAAAATGAAAAACCATATAATTTCAAATGTGTTAATTTTGTCAATTACAAGTATGCATGTGTCCACTTTCTTCTTAATGACAGCAATATTTCTTTTTGACAGATCATCCACTTTGAAGAACGAGTGGCTCAGTCCCACTCTCCTGCTTAAAGACTGAAAGGTGGAAAAGTGCAGCCGAGGCGCATGCAGCTGCCGAGCTTCATTCCTCCTCCGAGAGCGGGATGTGCGATATTTCCCGTTGCAGGGACTGTTATGTTTGCAAGGGAGCACTTATAGGACAAGACGGATATGAAGAGAGACCACTGCGACTATATGAATGTTGTGAAAACAAAATGAGCTGAGGAACTTTGCTCTGTTTTGAAACGAGAGAGAGAGAGAAACCACACAATTGCTTTTTACATTCCTCGTGACAACGTTTCACAGCAAATGGAGTATTTGTATTTATTTTTCTACTGGTGAAAAGTCAATTTTCCCCCCCAACTAAATAAAATATTTATTTTGGGGTCTCACAGAATGCTGAATGGATTTTTAGTCTGTACGTTGTGACTGTTGTAAATATTTGCTAATAAACAAATGAAAGTACATTTCTGGGAAGTATTCATTCAGTTCTTCCGCAGCAACAATAAACTGTTAACATCCAAAATAATCAGTGTGTGTAAAACTCACCTGAACGTATAACAGTCATTTCCGTTGGCTTCAGCCTTTTCCAGTTAATCAAGAGAGCTTGTTTACTTTTGTTGTAGCAGAATCCAGAGGGGGTGAAAGAAAACATCTCATACCTCTGGATTATGCCGCAGTTATTTCGTGCACTCGGGGATCTGGGGAGGCCGCAATTAGCTGTTGGGCTGTTGGAACAGAAATGGGGCAACTGCGGAGCGGTGGGAAGTATGCATGATATTCCCAGATGTCGTTGGAGTCACAGGTCAGCATGGGAGAGTCCTGCAGGTGCTTTTGCAGTTTACCCTCCAGAGGGTTTCAAGGGGGTGGATACGGGTCAGGCTGCAAAATGTGATGCGATTACATACCTGCCATTACAATTAAAGATGCTCGCTAGCTAGGCATGAGTCACAGACAACTTATATTGGCCTGACTGAACTTATGTTTTACTCTTGTACACTACTGGTTCACAGTTCTGAAGTCATTATTGCCAATACAAAATGTGCATACGGTCCCAGTAAGACATTTGGGAGCCGGCACGAGTCTCCTTTCCCCGACTTGAGTGCCTTTGTTCGCATCAGTGGCTATCTGGAACATTTACCATGTCAATTTAGCAAAGCTATAGCTAGAAAAGCTGTAGAATAATAAGAAACAGGTATGACTACACCTGGAAAATACATCTGCGTCACACTATCCACTGGTGTGGTCGCTTTAGAGTGCCTCGTTGTCAGTTGTGTGTGTGCGAACATCATGCAGAGAATGGTGGTAGAGTAAGGAGGAGGGCTCTTTAAAAAAAAAAGCCACACTTAATAGTGTGTTTAGAGCGCCTCATTGTCAGCTGTGAGTGTTCGACTATCACGCCGAGAAATGTGGTAGAGCAAGGACGAGTGTTTTGTTTTGTTTTTTTATTCAGACTTGACAGTCAGTGTATGGACCCGACATTCGAGCTAGCATGGTAAATTTAGAGTGCCTCGTTGTCAGCTGTGAGTGTGTGAACATCACACAGAGAAAGGTGGTAGAGTGAGGAGGAGGGATTCTTTAAAAAAAAAAAAAAAAAGTAATTTGACAGTGTGTGGACCAGGCCTTCGGGCTAGTGTGGCAACTTTAGAGTGCCTCGTTGTCAGGTGTGAGTGTGTGAACATCACGCAGCAAAAAGAGGTAGCGCAATGAGGAGATATTTTTCTTTATTATTTTTTTTAAGTCAGACTTGACAGTCAGCGTGTGGACCAGACCTTCGGGCTAGTGTGGCAACTTTAGAGCGCCTTGTTGTCAGCTGTGAGTGTGTGAACATCACACAGAGAAAGGTGGTAGAGTGAGGAGGAGGGCTCTTTAAAAAAAAAAGCCACACTTAATAGTGTGTTTAGAGCGCCTCATTGTCAGCTGTGAGTGTTCGACTATCACGCAGAGAAATGTGGTAGAGCAAGGACGAGTGTTTTGTTTTGTTTTTTTATTCAGACTTGACAGTCAGTGTATGGACCCGACATTCGAGCTAGCATGGTAAATTTAGAGTGCCTCGTTGTCAGCTGTGAGTGTGTGAACATCACACAGAGAAAGGTGGTAGAGTGAGGAGGAGGGATTCTTTAAAAAAAATAATAATAATAATTTGACAGTGTGTGGACCAGGCCTTCGGGCTAGTGTGGCAACTTTAGAGTGCCTCGTTGTCAGGTGTGAGTGTGTGAACATCACGCAGCAAAAAGAGGTAGCGCAATGAGGAGATATTTTTCTTTATTATTTTTTTTTAGGTCAGACTTGACAGTCAGCGTGTGGACCAGACCTTCGGGCTAGCATGGTAAATTTAGAGTGCCTCGTTGTCAGCTGTGAGTGTGTGAACATCACACAGAGAAAGGTGGTAGAGTGAGGAGGAGGGATTCTTTAAAAAAAAAAAAAAAAAGTAATTTGACAGTGTGTGGACCAGGCCTTCGGGCTAGTGTGGCAACTTTAGAGTGCCTCGTTGTCAGGTGTGAGTGTGTGAACATCACGCAGCAAAAAGAGGTAGCGCAATGAGGAGATATTTTTCTTTATTATTTTTTTTAAGTCAGACTTGACAGTCAGCGTGTGGACCAGACCTTCGGGCTAGTGTGGCAACTTTAGAGCGCCTTGTTGTCAGCTGTGAGTGTGCGGCGGTCACACAGAGAAAAGTGGTAGAGCGAGGAGGGATTTAAAAAAAATAAATTTTAAAGTCAGTTTTGGCAGTGTGTGAACCAGGTGTTTGGGCTAGTCTGGCAACTTTAGAGCGCCTCGTTGTCACCTAGGAGTGCGCGCATGTCATGGAGAGAGAAGGCACAAGTGTAGCTTAAAGATAAAATCCCAACCAGATGTGACAGACACTTTGTATAAGGACTTCAATGCTGACGTGGCCACCTTTGAGTGCCTCGTTGTTGCGGTGTGGAAAAAGGTATTATTCCAGACACTGTAGGCAGATATATTTTTGCAGCACAAATAAAGTTGTGTAGGCATTAAGAAATTGCTAGACGCATCAGTTTTCTAGGTTGAAGAATTGGTTTTGATTGACACATGACAGTTGAGTGAGGCACATTCCGAGTGCTGCATTTTGAAGCCTCGTTTCATGTATTCGGCAAGTTGTTTAATCATTCAAAAATTTGTCAGCAAGCGCATTTAAAAGTCTTGTTTATTGCACACTTTTGCAATGCTATCGACCAAAACAAATGAGGCGAACGTATAGGCTATCTGAGGGATGATAATGGGAGTGTCGGTGCAGTTTCACATTGTCAGTTGCACGCAGAAGGAAAAGCCATCAGCGCTTGACCCGAGGCCCTTTTGCCAGCCACTGGGGGGGGGAGATCAATTCCCACCCGTAGCTCACCGTGGCAGTGTTATCTTAAACTTGAGGCTGTTGCTCTGACATCCAGGAATGTCGCCTTCCAAACACGCACACACAGCGGCTCCAACTTAAACGTGTTTGGTTTAAGGTTGTTATATCAGTGTGACGGTATCTGGCTATCGGCGTCGAACGGCGCGCTGATTTATGGGCTCTTTGATGTCTGAAGCACATGTCTCTCAGACATTGATCAGCATTTCTATTGGTCTGCTTTGGATTTGCTGTCCTTATGTTGTGAACCTGACAAGCCGTGTATCGCAGTAAAAATGAACTTTTGTTGGTTCTGTTTCTGCAACCCAGCAGAGGCTTACCTGTCTTATCTCCACGGACTTCCTTTAGCTTTACCACATCTTTTTTTTTTTTTTTTTTTTTTTTTTTTATAAAGTTTTCCCTGGTTTACATTAACCCTCAACACCGCAAGAAGACACCCGAGGGGGTTGGGCTTCCATGCACTCAGCTGATTTTGCATGCAGGACTGAAGTCCATTACAGCTAATTATCTGTTTCATCATGTCAGCTGCCAGCAAGTGCGCGCGTGCCCAGATCTAAGTTTGTGTCTTTTGTGTCTGTCCTGTTTTCTTAGTACAAAATGGCCGCCGAATCGTTGAATCAACAGTAAAAGAAGTAGACAGTGAGGAGTGGAAGAAGATCAGAATTAAAGGTGAGTACAATTCTACTGGTGTGTTTTTCTGTTCTATGAAACGGTGGAAAACTTACAATTCACACTTGACAGCTAAAAAAGTTTAATGCATGAAGCAACTCAACATGCAAGTCTGCCGCACTTCATCATAAGAGTGAATACTTTTATTTAGGGCGGGGGGGTCAACTAAAGCAGCTAAGTTGACTTTAGAAATAGGTCAACTGAAAATGTCTGCCTTTTTTTAAAACACATTTTAATGCAAAATGTAATTTTATCCGATTAATCAATTGGAAAAAAAAAATCGATAGAATATTCTAAAAGTATTTGACAGTGACAGCCCAACCGGTAGTCCTCTGGTGGTCATTTTATGATCAAGAAGTTAGAAAATAAAATAGCCATTAATTTCATTCAATTTTAAGAAAAAAAAAGTTATATTCGGATATATAGCTTGCTCTTTAAAATGATCTGATTTTGTTTTATTTTGAAAATTTACATATCAAAAGTACTAGTGGTAACAGTACTTGGCATCGTATCTAAGTTTGTTTGTTTTTTTAATCACTAAATGAACAACAATAATTGTAAATAATAATAGTAAACTGGAAATATTAAAAAAAAATATTAAAAAAGAAAATTTTAACGCAAAATGTTATTTCATTCAAATCAATGGAGAAAAAAAATTGATAGAACATTCTAAAAATATTTGATAGTGACAGCCCAGTCGGCAGCCCTCTGGTGGTCGTTTTATGATCAAGAATTAGAAAATAGCATTCGATTTTCAGAAAAAAAAATATTGGGATATTTCGGTTCTTTTAAATTATCTGTCCTTTTTTTTTTGTGGAAAATTTACCTAGCAGAAATGCTAGTGCTATCAGCATTAGTGACTATTTTGAGTGCTGAAAAATGAAGGCCCTTTAGAGAAGGAGCAACAATCATGCAATATCTTGACAATCCATAGACACAATCCACAAGGTAATTAGCCCTCATTAAGAGACAGGATTGCTTTGGGGGCTTTATAAAACAAGCAAGGGGCAAAGGAACAGGGAAGTGACACAGCTAAAGTTGAACCCACATTCCCATTTAACATTTCCTGAGGGCGGTGCCAACTGCACCCCCTCACTCCTGACCTGCGGCCTCCCGCCCACACCACGACGACCCCCGCGGCCGGACCGGGACCCACAGCCCTCTACCTCCATAGAGTCGCCATTCGGTCAACAAGGTGACTGAAAATTGTCCGGTTAGGCAACATGCAAGTGACAAGCAAGCAAATGAACATACATGAAGCCTCCCGGTCGGCGCGCTCGCTCGGGGGCTGTTTATCTTTGCAGATTGAGTTAAAAACGCGAGCCTCTTCCGAGCCTCCGCATACCAGACAATATCACAGAGGCTCCGCTTTAGGAATATAAACATACGAGCGCTATCAAAAGACCGGCCGGCGTGGCTCTTTAAAACACGTCGACTCTTTCTCCTAACTTAATTTACTGCACCTTACGCAACTTCTCCTTTATTGGATTTGAAGATGTTTGAATGTATTCGGCCTCAAAATGGGGGACTTTCGAGGGTCTATAACAGGGGTGTCCAAACGTTTTCATTTGAGGGCCACATTCAGAAAATCAGAAGGACGCAAGGGCCACAGAATGTTATGAAGATAAATTGTGTTTAGTCCTAAAAATTGTACAAATTTATTTGTGCTTTTGCATATTTAGAGAAATGCAAACAGTATAGAAACCAATTTATTTGTAATATGGCAGCAGGGTTATTATAGTTTTAGAAATTTTCATTTTAGTTAGTTTTTATTAGTTTTCAGGGTAGTTCTGTTAGTTTTTATTAGTTTAGTTTTTCATAAAATGCTTAGTTTTAGTTTAGTTTGTTAGTTTCAGTATTAGTATTAGTTTAAAAAAAAGCGTAATTCTTGTGTGCAATATTTAAAAAACACCATGGGAGCAACGTCATTTTTCGCTACTTTTCTATTGGTTGCTGCTAGATGGCGTCACTTCCGTGTGACATACTTTCAAACGTCATTATTCCGGTTGATATCAAAATAAATATACTAAAAATCACATTTCAAATCATCTCCAAAGGCTCATGCCAACAATTAATTACTAAAGATTTAAACGAAGGACATGTTTGCTATAATTATAGTTTTAGTTTTGAAAACATAAAATGTAGTTTCAGTTAGTTTTCATTTTTTAAAAAGCATTTTCATTTTTATTTTATTTCAGTAACAATATTGTTTTTGAATTTTAGTTTGTTTTTTCATTAGTTGTAGTGAACTAAAATAACCTTTTAATGGCACCTGTTTTTCGATACCCTCCCTTCTTACTTTGACCATCTCCAAACATTTTTGTTTTTATTAATTTATTTGAACTGAGTCAAATGCCATTTTTAGCATATGTCACGGGCCACTGAAAAATGGACGGCGGGCCGCAAATGGCCGTAGTTTGGACACCACTGTTCTATAAGTTGAGTTTCCTCTGACGGTTTGCTGTTATGTAAAGTTTTGTGGCTTTTTTCCGTGATGAATGCAAAGAACAGATAGTGAAGGAGGTTCAGGGTTGCTCCAAGGGGAGCCTTTCCTCTGGTCTTCACTTTAAGGTGGTCTTTTTCCTTCTTTCACCACCCTCTTTAAGTTCTCCTCCCCTTAATCCTTCTTTAATATGTTGCTATCTTTTCTGCCTTTATTCCCCCGCCCCCTTCCTCCTCTCCATCCTCTCTCTCCACAAATCTGCAATATCATCTCCCACTCTAATTTCCTCCTCCATGTTTACCTCAGCACACAAATACAAAAACAGCCCGTGTGCCTCCGTATTTACTTAATAGTGTGGTGCTGCGGTGGGTGATTGGGGCCTGGAAAACAAAGAAAACCACAGCAGACAAAGTCAGAGATTCCACGACTCTTAGGAAACAACAGTCCTGCTGATTCAGTGATTAACGCTGGCCAGCAACATTTTTGTTGAACTCGTAGATGTTTTGTGAGTTTTACAAAGTTCTCACTATCAAATATTTTTAGAATCAGGTGAAATTTGTGTATATTAGGGTATAGTAGGAAAACGTTTTCACTCTTTGAAACCAACTGTTGTTGTTCATTTGGTGTTGTCGTGTAGCGATGTCGAAATTCATCGATTAATCAACTAATCAATTTTCAAAGTAATCGACAAATAATAGTCATGAAAGCAGGCTGATTTTTTAAGTTTAGTCAAAAAAAAAAAAGAAAAAAAAAAGACATTTGCACCAGGAGCGGAGTCAGTTGGTGACTACGACATCTCTCAACAAAAATGCACTTAGCTGTCACTATTGTTTTCCAAATGCAATTATGCCATGTTGTAGTGACAGCAAAATTACCAAAACAAATCAGTCACACTTTGGTTTGGTTTTACAGTACAGTACTTTTTTTTTTTTTTTTACTTTTTTTTTATTGAATTGCTATGAAATTACTCTGTCAATGACTAAAAATAAAACCATATTTAAATTAGGGGGGAAAAAATTGTACATTTTATTGTAAATTTAGATAGAATGTGCGATTAATCGTCAGTTAATTATTGAAGTCATGCGATACAGTAATCAATTAACTTTGACACTTCTATGCATTTAATGATTTTTTTATTTTTATTTTTTATTTTTTTGATTATTATTATATCCGAGCTTGGAAAAGCTGCCTGGTAAGTTTGTGCCAAAGTACACACGCAAAGTGCAGACGTGGGACAACAGGAAAAGTGTCAAGTAACACCACCTAAAAGAAGCAAAAGGTCCCCCGAGACCGAAAGCTCATATAAATTCAAGGAGGGACGCATAAACACTGAGCTGGTGATGACGTGCGTGTTTGTCATACAGGTTTAAGAGAAGTTATTTATTTATTTATTTATTTTTATAGCACATGCATCCAAATTTATCCCAATAGCGTCCGTATCAATGAAAGAATGATTTTCATCTACTGGTTTTATGCACATGTCCCGCTTTCCTTCATGTTCTTTACTACTTAGTCGCAAATCCGAAAGGAGTTGGCACAGGATGCGGCCCCTCCCCCTAGCGTGCATTGGGTACACTGAAACCTGAGCCCCCTCGGAAGTGGTCCTGCGCATCATCACGTCAAGGCAGACAAATAACTCAACGTTGCAAAAGTTATTTTCTCCTTCCTCTCCATCGCTCAACTCTTGTCATCTACGTCGTCGTTTATTGTTTTCCTTTCAGCTCTCATGAGGAGTCACCGGAACGTAAGAAACAAAAACAACTACCTGTGTTATCGCAATACGAGCTAACGCTTAAACTGAAAAGGAGCTGCGGCTGGCTGGGATTTAGTAGGCCTCCAAATTCCAGGAAATATTTTCTTTCGCCGTTCCCTGAAGATTTGTGGTCGTGCTGCCCGCACTATTATCCTTATAATGTTTGAGGTGGAATTTCCAAAAAGGATAAAAGCAGGTTTATTTGCAGGTTTTGGAAAAGTCATCGATCTTCCTTATCTCTGCATGGTTGTATTATTTGACCTTGCAAATGTGAAAATGTTGCTGGAGGAAGTAATATCATCAAAACATTATTTACAATATGTTCTATACGCCCTCATTAGTCTTTACCCGCCATTTTGATCAATATTGTGTTTGTGGAATACGAATTAAGCAGCGAAATCCACCCGCTTGTGTCCATCTCAGCGGGCGGCCATTTTGTCATTTGCCGTCGACTGAAGATGACATCACAGTTGCGTAGTGCTCCAGTAACGACAAATCACGGCTCACCTGTTTTGTGAGCTTGGTCACGTGACATTCGAAAGCTTAGGACGACTTTCGAGGGCATTTATGGGCTACACTGTAAAAAGACGAAAATTAATCAAATGCTAATGCTAAATAAAATGAATCAAAATAAGGTACGAGAATGACCTTAAAGGGATACTTCACTTATTTATAATTAATTTGATACTTTCATTATTTTTCATGTACAAATAGTACCTTTAAAAACACATTTTGCAACTTCCTGTCGACTGAAAATGACATCACAAGGGCTCAGGTAACCAATCACAGCTAGGTTTGGTCATGTGACATTCACAAGCTGAGCTGTGATTGGTTACCTGAGCCCTTTGTGATGTCATTTTCAGTCGACAGCAAGTTGCGAAATGTGTTTTTAAAGGTACTAATTGTACATGAAAAACAATGAAAATATCCAATTTATGATTGACAAAATGTTTATGTTTGACTGCCAAAAATGGCTAAATAAGTAAAGTATCCCTTTAAGTGGAGTTTGGAAGAATAGAATCCAAACACTTTTACTCCTCAGCTAACTGCTGCTTGGGATAATTTGGGGACACACGAGTTGAAGTAAACATCGTGCTGCTAAAATACTCCAAAGTGCCCTGGGGAAGTTGGCCCGCTGGCCTAGCAGAGTGACCCTTGTTACCGCGGTGATTAGATATTGCAATGCGTCATCTGCAAACATTTAGCCAGTGTCACCCCTAATCTGCATTGTGGCACCCTGGGCCAACCGCAGGCAAGGATGTGACCGAGGACGTTTGACAAATGGGACTCGTTTTCCACATTTCTTCCATCAGCTTTCCACTTGGGGAAGATGGGGTGCTATACAAGGTACAATGCATATACAGTAACAAGGCCCAGAATAACATTTACCTCTCACATATGAAAAGGAAAATGAGTTTTTTTGTTTGTTTTTTTGTTTTTGAGGTTTTTGGTGATAGTGGGAGGTTTTTCTGTGTATTTTTATTTTTTTTACTTTTTGTGTAATATGCTTTGTGTGTGTGACTGTGAGTGTTTTTTGTATCACTTTTTAGGATCTGTGTTGTACATATTTTTTTTTCAAACAGGCATAACATGGTAGAGGAAAAATAAAGAGAGACACAATATAATGAAAGTTTATGTCAGTAGTGTGTGAGCGCTTTTTGAATGTGACATTTTTGTCTGAGATGTTTTGGTGAGAATGATAGATTTTTTTTTTAGACATTTTTTCCCTGTGTGTTCTTTCATGTGAGAGTTGTTTTGGGGCTGTGAGATTTTCTGTTAGTGAGAGTTTTTGTGTGAGAGATTTTTGGGTTTTATGAGAAGTCTGAGAGTGAGAGATTTTTTTTAAGACCGTGACTAACATTTTTTGTCTGAGGTTTTTTTTTGTTGGAGATTGTTGTGAATAGGAGTTTTATGTGTGAGATTTTGGGGTGTACTGAGAGATTTTGTGTGAGAGAGATATTTTTTTTGTCCTATTTATTGTGACTGACATTTTTTAGTTTTTGAGAGTTTTTTGGGGTTCTGTGTTTGAGATTGAGTTACTGTTTTACGTGAGATTTTTGGGTGTTATGAGAAGACCGAGTGAGAGATTTTTTAAAGACATTTAGTGTGACTAACATTTTTTGAGAGATTATTATTATTTTTTTTAGTCCTATTTATTGTGACTGCCATTTTTTTTTGTATTTGAGAGTTTTTTGGGGGGAGGGATCTGTGATGTTCTTTTGCATGTGAAAGTCTTTTGAATGAGATTTTTTTTGGGGTGTGGTCGCGGTTTTACATATGAACAAAAAAAAATTTGGTGTGCAAGATTTTTTGTGTTAGAGGTTTTTGTTTGTCAGTTATAATGAGATGTTTTTGTGTTGTTTTTTTGTTTGTTTTTTGTTGACTATAAGATATTTTTCAGTTTGTGAGAGGGGGTTTGAAATGTGAGAGTTACCAACTCTCAACCAAGTCTGAGTTTTTTTTGTGTGTGGTGAGAGATAATTTGGTTATTTGTTGTTGGGTTTTATTTAGACCTTCACAATATATTTTTTAGTTGTATTTTTGTTCTAAAAATAAGGAACGACACAAATGTTAAAATAAAGTATTTTGCAAAAGTTGTATGTATATATTTTTTAATTAAAATGTCACTTCCCCGTACATTCACAATGGTGCATTCCCAAGCTGAATATTTTGTAGAAAAAGGTGTGCGTAATTTTCCACCAAACTCAGCATATCTGCATGACTTTTTTTTTTTTTTTTTTTTTTTTCCCCCAATCATTAAATTACCATAGGTTGTCACATTCCACCTCCCCACCCCTGACCTCTGACACACCGGTCGGTCTTCCTCCTTTAGGCCAAACCATCATGACCGCCACGCATTAGGTCACCCGTTGGCTTACTGCGGCTTGGCCGCATGTTCACTCTGCAAGCGAGTCAATGGCTCCTTCGAGAGACATTAATAATTGACTCGAGTCTCTCCGGCGCACGGAACATTAAAAAGCTCTCATGTGTACGCGCGCACAGAAACAACCCAGAAATGTCCAATTATATATCCCTGTAAAGTTACCTGATATACTGCTGGATCAAGAGACATTCTGTTTCCTTGAAAACAGAGAAGCGGTAGCCATCGCTCACACGCAGCAGTCCAAAAGGGACTGAGTATTTATGTGACACTTGTGTAAAAAAAAAAAAAAGAAAGGAAAAAAAAAAAGCGGTTTATAATATATGACAGTGTGTCAGCGAGTTGGGAAAGTCAAACCGCCGCTTTGTCATCACTGTCAGGCAGAGCATTCGTGCTGAAAACATTCACACTTTGGCCAGAATACGCAATGAGAAGAACCAAAATTTAATCAGTAACGCAAACACGGCAGATAATTGTTTGTGGAATATGAATGAAGCAGAAAAATCTACATATTTTTTTTAGTCCATCTCATGGGGACGGCCATTTTGACACTTGCTGTGACAAACAACCAATCACAAGCTCACTTGTTTCCTGAGCTTGGTCATGTGATGTTCACAAGCTGAGCCCTGATTGGTCTTTCCTGGAGTCCTGAGTGAGCGACTGTGATGTCATTATAGCCAAAAGCTTAAGGCAAAATGGCCGGCCCCTAAGATGGATACAAACAAATACAATATTAATCAGAATGTTTTTTTTTGTTTTGTTTTTGTTTTGTTTTTTTAGACTAGTGGCGACTTTCTTCAAATTATGTTTATGATTTGAAAGTAACAATTAAGTATTGCTTGTTTAATTTAATAAAAACATTCAAATTATGTTTATTCAGTGTATTTTATATACTTTCATCACACATCTAGCAGTTTAGAAAAGAGACTTAACCTATGTCATCTATGCGCCAAGTGATTTCTTTGAGACATTCTAGACAATACTTGCATGAGTTGCGTCCTTTTCGTGACCGTTCAACGTTCCATGCAGAACCAGAGCAGCAGATCGAGTTTGGCCAACTCGGTTTCAGAGCTACTATGCTGTGATTGGTCAACTGCTGGTCACACGACATATGAACGCCATGTTGTTACACTGCTGCTGGGATTTCATAGTGTTTTTTTGTTTTGTTTGTTTGTTGTTTTATTTTGCAATAGGTGTTTTCCACGTGTATGTTCCAATCATGCCTTGTTGACATTGACGACCATATGACATTTGGTCGTCAGTTACACTGAAATCGCGTTTAAGTTTAAAGGAAACAAATGACCAATAAATTACAGAGGAACCTGTTATAATAATTGGTACCATGAAAAATTGGCTTTATTATCAAGTTTCTTGCTTGTTATATCAGGAGCCAAAGGCAGGAGATAAAGCACATGTAATCAGATTTCTTATTTTCACAATCCAGTATATTCCTTAAACTATCAGCTTGTCAAATACATCAAAGGCTAACAAAAATAAAACAAGTGAACAACTATAAAAGAATCTGAACACTTAGTTTGTGGAAGAATATGGGCTACACGCTTGAGCGCACGCCCGGCCCTGTCGCCGAGGGTAACAACATGGCGTCCGTGTTTTCAGTTGGCCAGACTCGAGCTACGGCTCTGCCCAGAAAGGATTAGCAGCGACCTCTAGTGTTCAACTGCAGCCATGTAAATAATTGTACTTCAACCTTAAAGCATTCTCCACAGTCAAATACACTTTACTGAATTATTTATATATATATATATATATATATATATATATATATATATATATATATATATATATATATATATATATATATATATATATATATATATATATATAAAAAACAATATATTATTAGGCACATGCATGCACAGATTAACTCTTCAAAAGATTACTGACATCTCATTGTCGATGCAAAATAAATGATTTATAGACCTAAATGCATACAACTGGTAACTTACACGTGTTAAGCAGTTGATGGAGATGGTACAGGGTGACACAGAAAGACAAACGAAACATGAGAAGGCCAGGGTAATTTCTTTAGGTTGCATCCGAGATAGATGTTCCATGTTCCCTTGCATTTATGTATCACCAGTCTTCAGTAGTTGGACCTTCCAAAGTGAGATTTCACCCCATTTGAGACAGAAGATTCTGACCTACAAACTGCAGTCAAGCAATACCTCTCAAGACATTTTTAAACTTAGCTCCACCTCGCTTCTCCTCACTACCGTATTTAAGTTCTAAAGTCGACTATCCCTCATCTAATGGATGCCACAGGGCAATAAATTATGTATTATCCCCTGGTTTGTGGTAACAGGTTGATCATGCGACCCGTGGTTTTCAGTCAATCGCTTCATTTAAATATAGAATGGTTATTTGTGTGTGTGTTTTTTTTAAATAGTATTTAACTATGTAAACAATGGAGAGTGATAAAGTACTGCAAAAATGCAGTGAAACCACAACAATGTGTCTTGTTTATCTATCGATGCCAGCAACTTATATAGTGACAGGCACAACAATTTAATGCACTTCCACTAGACTGAAGAAACATAATTTACCTGTGCATAATTGTCATAAAGGAATAATTGGTATTATACTAAAGAGGCCCAGATTTGACTAAGTACATTTGTGAGTAAAGTGACAGAAGATCATTACTTATTTTGTTTGGTGGAGTGCCTAGAGATTATTTTGTTATACAATGTAAAATGGGTGGTTCGTTAAATTAAAGGTTGGTAAACTGGTTGAAAAACAGGCCATGCAACCACTAGGGGGTCCCCAAGCGCAATTGTACAGTACAATATTGAGGAAGGACAGGGTAAGACTTCAATTTAAAAAGGGGGGAACTTTGATTGTGACGTAACAATGAATGACAGGACCACCAGAGCAAAAAAAACAACAAAACTTGGAAGATTTTACCTTTCAAGCAAAACCGGTTTTATCTTGCTATCCTTGCCAGTTCCTATTTGAGGTTTTGTAAAGCGACACATTTATGAAACAAGCGCTCGTCGTATCACACTTTTGTAGCGTATTTATTGATATACAGAGGGGTAATTCTTACAATGAATTATCAATAATCCGTATAAATATGTCTTAACTGTACTGAATGTTGGGGTTTGTTCAATCGTGATTGTTTTTGCATCTGTGTCAGTCAGCCAAGGGCGTGTGACTACGTCATACGTCCCAGCCAATCAGGTGGCGACGTCCGCAAACTGGGCACTCGAGACGTAAACCTAGCAAAAATGGCGACGCTCGAAAGCGAATACGGAGATTGGAAATACGATCGCTTTTAACCGTGAAGAAAAGAGTCTCGTTCGCGTGTTACGATGTGGTGGGGGTAACCAGGGCTACCGGACGCCTTTTGAACGATGTTCGCAGAGGTAAGTTATAGCTGACGCGCGTGTTACTCGGAGTTTAGTAGCTTTCCGCCGATGCTTGTCAGGCTATGGAAGCTAGGCGGCTAGGCGTTAGCCCATCAGGTAAACACACACACACATACACCGGACTGACATGGGAGAGGACGGACGCCGCACAGTCTCGGGTGTTTCTACAAAGCTTGTCTGCTATAAGTGGCACTCGACCTGGGATTACACAGCTAACGCGACGCTAATACCATGAGCTTGGGATATTCGTACTGACAACACCGCACTGGAATTAGCCCGATCTAGTTAATGTGGCTAGGGAGTGTTTGTATTATGATAAACGTCTATCACCGGGAAAATTCGTCATTGCACAGATCACAGGTGAGCTGGGTGTGGGCTTGTTTTTAGTTTTTTTTTTTTTTTTTGGCCAGGTGAGTCTTAAATCGGTTAAGCGCTTGTATTCAAACGTTGATCAATCTTAAGGAATCTTGTCACTCCCCTTTGACTTTTGTTTGTGCTCAGAGATATCCACCTGCGTGTTTTAATGTGGTCTACTCTTCAGGCTATCAAGTCACATGAGCTTTTGTCTCAAGTAGCACAACACAGGCAGGTTTCTTTATTATTTGACGCGATATGGACTTGGAGATTTGTTTTGTTTTTATAGTGTTGGTATATGGACTTATAAGTGTAGGCTATATCGTCGCATGACCTTAAACTCAAATAAATGTTCTATGGATGCACGATAATGCTATTTTCAACCGATACTGATAAGCCAATAATTTAGAAGTGCCGATGTCGAAAACCGATAAGTAAGCCGATAATTGTTTTCAAAATTAACTTGAATACAAATGTACATTCGAGTCCTACTGTAAGTCTAACAAATAAATAAACATTGTATAAACTTTGCACAATGTTTCAATGTATGTAAAGCACCATGAAGATGAATTTTATTGATATGAGCCACAACCACAACAGATGGCCCAACGTGGCATGTCTATAATTATTGCTGGATTTCTTTATCTGTTTTATCTGTATGAAATCAAATTGCCAATAATTATCAGCAGATTTCTTTATTATCTGTTTTATTTGTTTGACGTCAAATTGGCCAATAATTGCTGATAATTATCGGCCACCGATATTATGGTGCTTCCCTAAAATTTTCTCCATTTAAAATAGAAATGCTGTAGCTGATCCCGAAAATCGCCATTGTATCTGCCTAATGGTATCTTGCTGCCAAGGAACATTGTTTAAGTGAGTTGAACAGCTTCATTCAGAAGTGGAGTCTGCAGTAACTTTTAAAACCAAACACATATTATCATTTATAATTAAACTGTATGACCTGGCCTTGTTGTTGTTGTTGTCGTTATTTAAATTCATTCCTCTGGTCTCATCTTATGCCTCTAATTTAATTAAAAGGCTTTTTTCTAAAAAGAATTCGTAAGCTCTACTTAATGTCAAGCAATATAATGATGATGTTAGAGGATTGTACATTCCAAAACATACAACATCAAACCGGTAACGTATCATTTTTGCCAGTACTCCATCATGAACAAGCCATCTGAACAATAGCAGTTTCCACCTCCTGCATTTGTGAGCTGGGGACATTTATTTGGACAGAAACATTTGGGGGATCTAGGTAGCATCTTCAAGACTTCATGCTTCAACTTGGCCCGCCTTATTGTGATGTCTTGGTACCAAGGAAAAAGAACGAGTGTGAAGAAGTATAAAAGTAAAAAGTGTAGTTTTTGCATGTCCATATTAATGTGTTGGATGTGTGCTTTTTGTGTGTGACGGCACGGGATGGACTCGGGTTGTATTGTTTTTGATTCCTTTTCTGTTTGCTGCAAAGCTCTATGCACCAACTGTATGAAACAGCCAGCCGGGGGATCTGCATCCCCAAAAGTGACTCATTCTATCATCCTTTAACTCTTGCCTGATAGTGTTTTCGTGATGACAGAAAGCCATCAGAGGTAAATGAAAATGAGACTTCCTTGGCAGAGGTAATCAAGTTGAATTAAGGTGATAGAGCCTCTTCTCGGCACCTCTCCAGCGATTTAAGTACACATTTAGCCCCGGTAACAAGCCTTTAGTTGCCACTGCAGTATTCTTGGCGTCATAAAGACAGTATGGCGTCTGTGGTTGGTTGGTTGGTTGGTTGATATATTTGATGTCA
Source organism: Festucalex cinctus (assembly GCF_051991245.1). Classification (NCBI taxonomy): domain Eukaryota; kingdom Metazoa; phylum Chordata; class Actinopteri; order Syngnathiformes; family Syngnathidae; genus Festucalex; species Festucalex cinctus. Next base: position 14,674,111 of record NC_135429.1, read on the forward strand.
CGTCCTATTCCTTTGCCAGGTGTATAAAAGTTATTTATCAATTGAAAAGATGCAAATTGAGGAATGGATTAGCCCTCTAATGTAAGCGTGCTAAATGGTGTGACTGTGTATGTTTGTGACTGTATTTCATCATGAGTGCCCGACACGCTTTTGCATCCTCAGCAATTAGATACGAGTGCACTGATTTGTTCCCACCCAATGGGACCAGCCGGTGCTCGTAAACGCATTTCATATTGATTGAGCATCATCGCAACCCACAAGGGTGCCATCCGAGACGCTGTTTTCAAAACATGTATACGATAAGATTTGATCCCATCAGGCTTTTGGGTCCCAGCAATTTTTCTTTCCCCGGTCACCTATTTCGGTCCGCTGCTTGTCCTTGTTGGACCCAACTCTGATTTGAACTGACCGTGCTCTGCGTTGGACACTTCAGCCTCCTTCTGTCCATCAAAGGAATTCATTGACTTGACAAACGGAGCCCCAGATTGCTTGCTGTCTGAGTCACATGGAGCCTGAGGGCGTTCAGGTATCAGAAAGACCACATCAAGATATGTGGATCCACAATATGAATATAAGGTGGCTGCATCCTGCTTGATGTGGTTATTGTGTTATCAGTGTTGCGGTCTTGAATCCACCACATCAGAGGTTGCTTTTCAGTTCAGTGCGAAACCAAACCGAGACACAAAACAAAACTTAAAAACTGACAATATTATTTGGCCTACATGGCAAGTCTTTGCATAATGGATTTCCGGATGGATTAGGCATGATCAGTCATCCCTGTGACGCTCTCCAGCATTAACTGGGGAATCTCCCACCGGCCAGTTTTAATGGTGTAAGCTAACATGCTGCCTAATGACCACGCTGATCAGGGCTGCAACCACCCATGAGATCTTCTCAAGTGTGTCAGGAATGAACTGAGTAATGCTTCTCTTTGTGGCAGTGGACCATTAGCATTTAGATCACACACAGAGAGAGAAATGTTGAACTAGCCGCCCCTCCGGCCTCCATGTTCTTACAGAGTGACTCATTTCTGTCCAGCGGAATCAGTTACTCAATTTATATTAAATATACACCCCTCTGTTACATTGTCTCAGTGCTTTGTGGTTAATCTTTTACGTTTGACCCACTTTGGTTGTAAATGCCACAAACTATTTGCAATCTTAGTGCTTATGTTCAAACTTTAACAGTAATGGTGAGTCATTTTGTGCATTGTGTGAGCTAGGGTTGCCAACTGTCCCGTATTAACCGGGAGGCCCTGTTTTTTTGGGCTAAATTGTTATGTATCGTACGGGACCTCAAAAGTCCTGTAAAATAATTCTCAATTCTTACACGAAATGCAGCAAACGGCATCTTTGCCATTTTTGGACCACGGCTGCTCCCGTAGGTTGACAAGTGACAAGGAAGTTGCTCGTAGCCAATAAAATGAGTCGCTGGGTGTGACGTTATGTGGAGATCTTGCAAGGTAAGAGAGAGGCAACTAGAGAGAGAGAGAGAGAGAGAGAGAGAGGCACTTCCTGGTTTCGTCACAGCTTCATGTCGGCGATCTTAATATGTCAGCTGCGAACGTATCAGCGGGAGCAATACAAGATGTATTCTCGGGCTATTTATGAACAAATACTGCGAGAATTTAGCTTGCTGGCAAGTTTCGCAATCAGCGCTTAAAAACAGCAAACCGCACTCTACAGGTCCTAGATCAGCTAAAACGGCAACGTCACGAAGCACGGCACCTGTCAGCCAATCACTGGCATCAGGCATCGTCACATGCATTTGTTGTAGCGGCTTATACTGCGTAAGTGGCTGGAAAATAATAATAATAATGTGTAGTTTTGTCCGGTCGGTTAGGAAGAGAGAATGGATACACCTGTAAGAATGAAAAGTCTCTATGGAAAAATTAAATTTGGTGAGTCACGCTCCTCTTTTGCATTTCTTTTTCTTTTTTGCACCCGTTTTTTTTTTTTTTTTTTTTTATAGGTAAAGAGGCAAATTGTGGTTTCTTTGAGGTTTTGTATGAGGTTACATAATGATGGCCTGCAGGAAGGATTAAAGGGAATGTACAAACTTTGTGCATTTCGAATCTAATCAAAATATACACTGATTTTCACACATCATGCTCACACCACCATGGCACTGTGCCGTGCACCTGTCCCTTATTTCGGGATGAGAAAGTTGGCAACCCTAGTGTGAGCAATATATGAGAAAGGATTAATTTAGTGCAAGTAATGTGATTCATCAAACTTGAGACAAATTGTGCATGCTTATTTTGTGTCTTTAAATAGCACGTGTGAAAGGCAGGTGCAAACGATCCATTCTAGCTAAGCACAGGCGGAATGAGATTTGTTAGAGCGTTTTTGAAATGACGACGCCCTATTATTTATTCTGCAACACAATTTAGCAGATTCTGAATATGAGCCAAGTGCTAACTTGGGGGACAGTCACAAGAAGGAGTCATGCTAAATTGCAATTGCAAAATGTCTCGACTAAAATCAAATGTAGAGCTAAATTCCATTTGAGCTCCACATTTCGATGTCAGCAGTCTTGCTTTTAGATATGCGAGTGATGTCCATTCTTGTGTTCTCCCCAAGGCTTGGGTGTTAATCAGTGGAGCAGATGGTTCATGTTTTAAACCCGGCGTAAGCTGTAATAACTTGCACTGTTGGTTATCATCTCGCCTACAAGCGAGCCAAGCATCGGCACCGTCGTCATCTCATCACATGCAGCCTCGCTGATAAGAATCCACGTTCACTGCCAGACTCTACAGCGCTGACATCCAGCCTGGCTCATGTTACACATCCAAAGTGGGTCTTTTTCATGCAACGATTGTAGGGCTGTGAGCATTTACGGACATACCTAATAAAAGTAAAACATACTTTGCTTTAGCCACTTTGAAATGAAGTTTGTGTAAGATCATATCATATAAATACACATCTTCCTTCCTAGTGATTTATTATGGGTTGAAAGCATCTGTGTACTATGCGTATCACATTTCTGCCAAGTCTATCGAGCCACACTAGCTGCATAGTAAATTCTTTCGACACTCCTACTTTCTGTTTGTGTGCTGTCACATGATACAGTGTAGTGGTTATAAATGGAGCTGTGACAGTTCCAGTCAGCGTTGAAAGTTTGTGGTCATTGCCCCAGTAATGGCCTCTGCTTAGGGTTTAAGATGTTATCAAAGGTGGTAATTAATTACCTTGGTGGTGTTGGAAATAGAAGCAGCGCTACACCTGCTGCTTTGTTGCTTTTAATGTGGAATTTGAGGTTAACCAGCGAGACCAAAAATAAGGTCTTGTCAAGCCTGTTTGATCAGTCACTGCACCTTGGACATTGCAAGAATCCTGGAATATGTTCGCATTCGCCTTAAAAGAGAATCTCAGAATTTGTATTTCAAGCAGAAATGTAATTTCTGATTTTAATGTCATTAAAATTTGCATTAATTTACATCAACTTTCATAATGTCTTTTTTCCAGATATGTTTTTTTTTCTTTATTTGATCTGCTGTCCCATCCTCTCGAGCTCTTTCACGGTCGTTGTACAAGTGAGACAAGACAAAGCAAAACTTTTTGCGGCTTTGAAACATGCACCTCAGGTCAGCCTTTTTTTTTTTTTTTTTTTTTGACACTAGCAACGTAAAAACTAGGCACCATGTCTTTGGCAAAATTGGGAAAATTAGTCGGCTTGTGTTGTCTGTTTCTTTGCAGAGATTAAAGTCGCTTCACAGTTCACATTTTAAAAGACTAGCCACTATAAAAAAGATGAAAATAACAATTAAGAAAAAGAAAATGGTAGCTTTTTCTTAGCAGTAATTAAAGTCAGCTAGTATATTTGCAAAACAATAGCTGCTACAGGGTTAAAAAAAACTATGCAATTAGCTTTTTGTTAGCAGCAAATAAAGTTAACTAGTAGCTGCAGGAATAAAAGAAAAAAAACAATAAAATGTAGCTAGCTTTTTGTTAGCACGAATTAAAGTTTTAGACTAGCCACTAAAGGGATAAAAAAAAAATGTAGCTAGCTGTAGCAACAACATCGCTAAAAAGCAACCTTATGCTTTTGTTAACTAGCTCTCCACTCTGTCTGCTGCAATGTAAGTGGAGGCAGTGCATGTGTGGCTTACATAGTTCAAAGCGCATGTTGAGAAAAATTGATTGGTGGGAAAAAAGTATCCTCACAAACTGAAATTGATTGGTAAAATGGATTTATTGCCGAGCCCTAGGTAAGATATTTTTTTCTTTGTTATTCTAAAGTGGTCTAAAATTTCTCAGGATGTGTCAGAGTCAGAGATGTGCTTCTTAGTTTTCTTGTCCAGGTCTGCTTTCTTGGAAGGACATATAGTTTATTGTAAGAGACAGGTTAGTAAAAGTACGGTCACGGTCAGGTCTTTTTCCAAGGTGCTCCAGTGTCATTATCACATAAGCATGTCACAAGTTAATCAGCAAGAGCCATGGACATAATGTCACTTACATGAAATGTGTTTTGGCTCAATATATCCTTGAGGAGGCCACTTTGTTATTTAAATACTGACAGAAAATAAAAAAAAATTGGTGATGCTAAATGTCACTAAAATAACTGCATGGATTGAAAAGCTTGAGTGGCATCAATTCACTTCCTTCTGGCAAGACGGTTATGTTTATCTCATGTCACCATGGCTTGTACATATTAATCACAATACCTTCGAAAGATCTTTAATATGTCCAGGTTGTATCTTTCAGGCGTCGTGCTTGATTTAGGAAAGTGGTTTGGTGACTCATCCTTGGCACAAATCCCTGCAGCACACGTGCAAACACCAGCCCCCTTTTTACTAGGGATGTCAGAATAAGGGCAATATCGTGATATCGTGATATTAAAACTGCCACAATATCGTCGTCGTCATGTTCACAATATTTAAAAGGAACACATCTGTTAAAAAAGTCAAGTTTATTTGCATTTGTGCAGTTCTAGCACCCTCTAGTGGCTATTTTAGTAATGCAATTTCATTTTCATTAGGGATGTTTTGGCCTTCTATGTTTAAAATCTATGTTGATTGTCAGATGATGGGGAACATAATTTGCTTGTGAAGTGATCAATGTGTGCTTGCATTACCAATGAAGTGCCTCAATATTGTTATTAGAGATTGTAGGTGGTTTTTATGCATTGCTGTTATGTACAAAAGCAAAATATTGTGCTTTTTTTAGTATGAGCTCTTTTTTTTTTTTTTTTTTTTACAATGTGATCTTTTTTTTGAAATATTGCCAACGCCCCCACAATATCGTAATAATTATCGTATCGCGGCCTTCATATCGTGATATTGTATCGTGATGTTTGGCTATCGTTGCATCCATACTTTTTACCCAGCTGTTCCACCGCGGGAATATAAACTACACAGAGAAAAGTAAACGTGGTTAACATGAGTGTTGTTGCATCGATACCTAAAATGAAGCTGACACATGTTTTGCACTTATTGATATTTAAGTTAGAATAATAAAACGCTACATTTCAAATGCATGGGAATAATAAGGTAGCTTGCTGCTAATGTTACCTGCACTCTGGCATTTAAAATGAGTGCAAGTGCAAGTATGACGGACACCATCCTGGCATTTTCACTGTATGGTTACAGGTAGTGAAAAGGTACTCTGTGTGTCTGGGGATTACGGTTACAGTTAGCCATCTGACCCGACTTGCTTGTCCAGAAAAGTGGGCCACCAGACTTGCTTGCTGGATGTGAGAGCTTTGCTTCCTGCAATGACAATAGCAGGAACAATATAGGAAGCGGCTCTATGAGTTGGATTTAGAGAAACACAACTGGTCTGAGGTTTATTCAAATAACGATCCTGATATTGCATATAGTGAATTTCAGTCAACCATTATTTCTTTATATAATAAACATTGTCCATCAATTAAAATTACAAGAAAGTATAAAGGTCCAAATAAGACATGGATGACGAAGGGAATACAGAATGCATGCAAAAAGAAAAATAATTTATATAAAAGATTTATTAAATTGAGAACTGTGGAAGCTGAAACAAAGTACAAGATCTATAAAAATAAATTAGCAAATATTATTCGAATAAGAAAGAAAGATTATTACCATGAATTATTAGAACAGAATAAAAGCAATACACAAGAAATATGGAAAACACTAAATCATGTAATTAAAAAAAGTTCTAAAAAAACAAATTTTCCACAATATTTTATAAAAGATAACGATATGGTAATTGATGAAATTTCTGACATAGCTAATAATTTTAATGAATATCTAGTTAACGTGGGCAGTAACTTGGCAAACAAAATCCCAGAGCCAAGAAACAAACGTGAAATAGATAAGAACATTGTAAATAATTCATCCACAATGTTTCTTAATGATGTTAATGATATAGAAGTATTAAATGTTGTGAAAACATTAAAAAATAAAAAGTCTACTGACTGTCTTAACATTGATATGACATTAGTTAAAAGTATTATGAAATATATTGTACAACCTTTTACATATATTTGTAATTTATCATTTAAAACTGGTATATTTCCATCAAAAATGAAGATAGCCAAAGTCATTCCTGTTCATAAAAGTGGAGAAAGACACACGTTTAATAACTACAGACCAATATCATTGTTGCCACAGTTCTCAAAAATTCTAGAAAAATTATTTTCATATAGATTGGATAATTTTATTGAGAAACATAAGCTCTTAAGTGAAACCCAATATGGGTTTAGAGAAAAACGGACCACCTCAATGGCAGTCATGGAGCTTGTAGAAGCAATATCTACCGAAATAGATAATAAAAAATTTACTGTTGGGATTTTTATGGATTTAAAAAAAGCTTTTGATACTATAGATCATTCTATATTAATGAATAAATTAAATAAATATGGAATAAGAGGTTTAGCTTATAAGTGGATGAAAAGTTATTTGGAAAATAGATATCAGTATGTGCAGTTTAATAATGTACAATCAGAACACATGAAGATCACTCATGGAGTTCCCCAAGGGTCTGTGCTTGGCCCTAAATTATTTATACTGTACATAAATGATATTTGCTATGTCTCAAAAATATTGAAAAGTGTCTTATTTGCTGATGATACAACTTTCTATTGTTCAGGAGAAAACCTGAAGCAGCTTCTGACTACTGTGGAGTATGAATTGAATATAATAAAAAAATGGTTTGATGTAAATAAATTATCATTGAATTTAAATAAAACCAAGTTCATAGTTTTTGGCACTAGACAAATCACACATCAAGTTAAAATTATGGTGAATTCAATTGAAATAGAAAGGGTGAATGAAAATAAATTCCTTGGAGTTATTATCGATGATAAATTATGTTGGAAGCCACACATAGAAACTGTTAAAAGGAAAATGTCAAAAATCATAGGGATACTCTATAAAAGTAAGGATGTTTTAAACATGAAATCATTATATATATTATATAGTTCACTATTATTACCATATTTGACCTATTGTGTGGAATTATGGGGAATGGAATATAAAACAAATTCTAACACCGTTTTCAAATTGCAAAAGAAAGCTATAAGAATTATTAATGGATCAAAATATACAGAACCAACACATCCACTATTTATTAAATTAAATGCAATGAAATTTTATGACTTGGTGGATTTTAAAATAGCACAAATAATGTATAAAGTTTATAACAATTTACTCTGCCACAGTACTCAGAAGTTATTTGAAATTAGACACAGTCCTTATGATATAAGGGGTACAAGTGTGTACAAAAAACCCAAAATAAGAACAAATATTAAGCAAAGGTGTGTATCTGTAAAAGGTGTTGATCTGTGGAATCATTTGGAAATTGCTCTGAAAAATTGTGACTCAATGCTGGAGTTTAAAAAAATGTTTAAAAGTAAAGTTCAAAAAAATTATCTATGTCAGACCAGAATATGAAAAATGTACATGTGAGTATGTGTAAATGATCTAGATAGGTATTATGGTATATGTTTAGTAAATTTATGTATATATGTTTTGGTAAATGTGAATATGTTAAGTGCACTTGTGTATATGTGTGTATGTATATGTGTATATATATATATATATATGTGTGTATGTATGTATATATGTATGTATATATATATATATATATATATATATATAACTTGGATTTTATATATCATTTATTATTATTATTATTTTTTTATATATATTTTTTTTAATAATTAGTAAATTAAAATTGTATTAATAATGAAATAAGTTTAAATATATTGAGTAAAAGGGGTAGGACTAGATAAGTTTTTAACTTCTTCCTACTCCCTTTTGAACATGTAAGTTATGATTGATTGAATGATTATTTTATTGGGATTTTCTTCTCTTTTGATTGTTGTTGTTTTCTGTTTTATTTCTGCTGTTCATTTGTTTATATGTTCAAAAAAATAATAAAAGGAAAAGGAAAGGAAATGAGTATGCACGAATGCAACCTCACAAGTCTTTGTCTAATACCATTTTAACCTCATATTAGATCATGTCTTCCTGAAATCATTTTTTTTTTTTTTTTTTTTTTTAGTATGACGTACACAGCCAGTTTTGTTTGCTAAAAAAATAGTTGTTGACATATTATCTAAAAACTTTAACTCTTACTATTATATCAAAACTACAATACTAGAAACAATACAATAAGTAATACAACTGTAAATTTAAAAGAGAGCTACTGTCAAAATAATGGAAATTGTCCTCCCCCTTCACAGCCGTTAGAGACTTTTATTATTGCTGTATTTTTTTTATTTTATTTTTTTTAGTGCTGAACTGAGACATAGTTTGCATAGTTTTTTTTTTTTTTTTGTACTCCAAACTTCATTGGAACCTTTACTGATTAAAACCAGTTGTGTCAGTATATTGTATATCACACATGCTGTGGTTAGCTCCCCCCCATAACTTACATAGCCAGTTCTTGCTCAAATTATCTAAAAAAATTTTAACAAGATGATAAATGAAGATTGACCTAATGTGAAACTTAAGTTTTGTCGTTATCTCTGTTCTTTTTTTTTAATTATCCCCCCCGCCCCCGAGGGTGAAAAGTTACTTTCCCAACCAAAAGGCATTTGTGAGAATGTGCTCAACAGTCTAAGTAGAGTTTGCTATTTTTTGAAGGAATTCAATTGTGCACATAAATGCACAGAAAGTGGCCATATCACAGGCTGTGTATGTATTGCATATATCCCCAATTGCCTATTTTGTTAAAATAGTGATATTTTTTATTTTTCAGCATCAGGCCTATTTAACTGTTTCTGATGTGTATTCCTGTTTCAAATAAAAGCCTGTTTCAATATGTATCTTTACATTATTGGATAAGCTGCCATGAAATTACACATTTTTTTGGTCACTTTTTTTTTTTTTTTTAGGCCAGTCTGTCCTTTTGGGGATGGGGGGGTCTCGGAGTAGTGCTGTTCCTCATCACATTTGGACCTTTTGCCATATTCTACCTGGCCTTTTATATCCTCTGCTTCATTGGAGGGTGAGTAGGGGCACATTTTTTTTTTTCTCCCTCTTCCCTGTATACTGTATGTCAACCCGTCACTCTCAACTGTTTTATTTTCTCAGGGGCTTTGCGATCACTCTGCTTTACGGGAAGATCAACTCAGAGAAATACTTGGAGAGGTGCGAGCACTCCTACCTGCCGCCCCCGCAAATTGGTATTTTAAAGGTAAACGTTTGACTCTGTTGGTGTTGCAAGTTCCTCCTCCTAATGATTCTTTCTTTTTATCAGACTTTGGATGAGATGAAGCTGGAGATGAAGCCCATAAAAATCGACAGGCGACTGACTGGCTCTAGTTTCATAGATGAACCTCTGCAGCAGGTTTGCAACAGCACACTGCAACAACGTAATCGCGACATGCGACAGTTTGGCCGAGCAGCGCTTTTTTTGAGATGTGACAGGTCAGCTCCGTCAACGTCAGCAACTTTCAACTCCCACATGATCCGCGCTAACCTCAGTATGGTTTGCTCGTGTGGAGTCGATTGTGTTGTGTTATTGCTTTTATCTCTCTCAGATGGTCTATGCTGCGCTTTAGATGAAAATGTTTTGAAAGTCCAATGAGGCAAAAGCAGCGTGAAAATGAGAGCATGCGGATGAGCTGTCAATATAGCTACTTGCACATTCAGTCCTCGTGAACTTAGATGGAAGTCTTCTGGTGTAGTTTGTCTTCATTCAAGTGATGGAATTTGGACACGTTTGCAGTAGAAATCTTCATGTAAGCTGGCCAGCAAGCATTAAGTGGCGACACAGCACTTTGTGACGGTCAGATGACACTGACTGGGATGCTTCCCAATCTTGCAATTCATGGGAATCCTTTAAGGATTCCAAAAAAAAAAAAAAGAAGCCATTGTTGTCTTGTGCTGGTTCACTTGGACACACAAACAAGGTCAAATGATGATTTTGGTTTTGTTAGTCCACTTTTTCCAGCGATTCTTTATTCAAGCTTCTGATTGGCTTTAAAAAAATAAAATAAAAAATACAGTTAAAACGCCATCTGTTGTTGGGAATGTGCTTGACTACCTTTTGAGTGCGTATTCATGATTTTTTTTTTTTGTGTGTGTGAAAATTTCATATTGAGATCATCATGACCAACATGATGGCATTTAGTAAAAGTCACTATATAAACATTGCAACACGTTTTATTTTGAACATGAAAGACAATCAGCAACTGTATGCATGTACTTCGCGACAAGCATTAGAAATAACAGCCACTTAGAGGACTGCATGAAGGATGTCAGTGGTCAATCTAAAATTTTAGTTGATTATGTTTTTCAGTTTATAGTGATATATATATATATATATAATATATTTTTTTTAATATCCATGCATCACCGTAAGTAATAAACTATGGTAAACATATTCACAGATGAGTGCCTTTTTCAACAGTACTTAGCTGACATTAACAAGGCTCTCGATCCTAAATGCAATTTTTTTACAAAAGCTTTTACATGACTTTTTGTCAGCACTTTTTTATATCACCATTAATAATTTAAATGATAATACTTTGAAATGTAAAATGTCAATTCGCAGTGGAGAGATTGATGAATATTAAGGATAACATTAAACAACGATTTGTATTTTTTTTATCTGCTCCCTCACATTTTTCCACAGCATGCTTGTTCTCCAATTGTCCCTGCAGGTGATCCAGTTTGCTTTGAGAGATTATATCCAGTACTGGTACTACACACTGAGTGAGGATGAGTCTTTCTTACTGGAGATCAGACAGACGCTGCAGAACGCCCTCGTCCAGTTCTCCACGCGGTACGAGGCACACACTTTGAAACAACTTCATTAATTGGATCTCACATTTTTTTTTATTTTTTTTTTTTCTTTGTGTCTGTCAAGGTCCAAAGAAGTGGACTGGCAGCCTTACTTCACCACTCGCCTGGTGGACGACTTTGCCACCCATCTGCGTGTCTTTCGTAAAGCTCAGGATCGTCTCCCAGACAGGGAGGATAAACAAAGTAAGCGTGTACACGCACTGATCAGTCACATGATCGTTTGACTGAGTGCACACGGGCATTTGAATACAGTTGGTTTTGTAGCAGTTAATGACAAGGGCAAAGTATGTTTGACTGATTCATGTTGTCTAAACCAGGGGACATAACAGAAGAGCTGATAGACTCGTTTTTCGAGGCCGAAGTGGAGATGGAAAGGAAGATTTGTCGAGACGTCGTGTGTACTTCTCTTAAGGATGAAGAAGGTAAACAAACTCACCTCTGTTACGTTCTCTGTGTAAAACAAACGTCAATGTGATTTGTTTGCTGGTATTTTGTGTCAGGTTTCCTCCGGGACTTGTGCGAGTTGCTTCTGTATCTGTTACTACCTCCTGGAGACTTCCACAACAAGAACATGAGATATTTTTTAAGAGTGAGTGCGCATACGAAACAGTCACCTCAACCTGCGTTGTTCTAAATTCACCTGCATGTGTTTTATTAGGAGGTGTTGGCACGTGGCGTCCTGCTTCCTCTCATCAACCAGCTGAGTGACCCAGACTACATCAACCAGTTTGTCATCTGGATGGTACCAGTGTGACACTTTAACAATATGCAATAATTACATTTACAACGCCGTGACTCTGAGTGTGTTTGTGTGTCTTGAGATCCGAGACTCCAGCTGTAACTATGAAGCCTTCATGAACATCTTGAAACTGACAGACAAGCCAGCAGAGCTGGAGGCCGTAAAGGACAAGGTGATGGAGGAGCTGCAGTACTTGCGCTCACTGGACACAGCAGGCGATGGTGGGTCAAATACTTCACAGTATAAGTCTAGATACATCTTGAAATAATACTGCTTGGTTCGTTTGTGCTTTTGTTATAGACATCAATGTGATCAAGAACCAAATCAACAGTCTATTGTTTGTGAAGAAGGTGTGTGAGACCAGGATCCAGAGATTACAGTCTGGCAAGGTAGGAAACTACATTTTAAAGGGATAGTTCGGATTTTTTGACATGAATCTCTTATTTCATCCTCACTTCCAGTGGTGTGCAATCATCACTGACTTACCCCTGACAGCGTTCTGTGACACCGCCGGGCACTATTGTTCTGTTCGTTCGTATCACTGCGCGGTGCCCCGCATGCAGCTGACAGACGCGCACTAATCTGCAAGTTGTTTGTCTTTTCGAAGCCGGAAGTTGTGTCTATCAGCTGTCTACATGGCTTTTTTTTCCGGAAGGGAGTTTTGTATGGAAATGTATCACTCTTTTGAACACAAATCGTCTTTGAGAAAAAAAAAGGCTTTATTTACTTGACCCCAGCCAACTTGCCGGGCTATTTTTCTCTCGAGCAAAACCGGACCAGAACTCGTGTCACAGAACGCTGTCAGGGGTAAGTCGGTGCTGATCACACACCACTGGAGGTGAGGATGAAATAGAGATTCATGTCCAAAAAAAATCCGAACTATCCCTTTAACAGTAGATTTGTTTGTTTATTAAGGTCGAAGACTTCTTTTACACCCTCATTTGGCTACAAAAAATAAAAATAAAAATGTCATTTTAATAGTAATGTTTTTCATCTTTAAACAGCTGAAGACTTGCTCACAACTACCAAACATGAATTATTTTTCACAAAATATTGATAAACAACAACAAACACACAAAACATGAATTATTTTCCAGACATGAAATAATTGGTAGCTATCAGCTAAAGTTGCTTGAGGTATGTTAAACAAAATATCTCAACATTTAACTTTCTCTCTTTGGATAATAATTTGTTCAAAATCTTAATGGGGTCCACAGAATCTTCATTAGTTTAAAAAAAAAAAAAAAGAGCGAATATACTTGCTCCACACTCACTTAATTGAAAATGTTTCTAAGTAAAAAGAAAAGAAAACAGTGTTATGGTATCTACTGCAATTGTTGAAAGAAATTTTTATTAAGCTTAGAGACTGACTGCAGTATCATCATCTCAACTTACTGACCATATGTCTTTGCCCTGTAGGAAGTGGATGCGTTGAAGCTGGCGGCCAATTTCGGCAAGCTCTGCGTCATCCCACTGGATCACATCCTCGTCCACAACATAGCCCTGCAGTTCTTCATGGGTAAATGCGGAAATTCCCTCACCGTTCCTCAACTTCACTTGCGCTAATCACATTTTTTTATCGCAGATTTCATGCAGGCAGCCGGCGCCCAGGCAGAGCTCTTCTTCTGGCTGACCGTGGAAGGCTACAGGGTGACGGCGCAGCAGCAGCTGGAGGCGATGCAGCGCTGGCAGAAAGATGGCAAGAGGCAACCCAACGCCACCAAGGGGCTTCTGAAGGCAGCCGTGCTGGGGGTCTTTGAGCAGTATCTCTCTGACAAGGTCAAACATTCATCAGGGAATGCATTCTGACCGACAACAGAATGTGCCAGGCTTTCCACGAGTCATTAAAAAAATATTACAAATCCTTAAATGTTTTGTTTGTGTGAAAAATAAGGCCTTAAATGCCATTAAAGCATTTATATGATGTCCCAGACATGAATTAAATGAAAACACCATTGGTAGACTGCCAGTTAGCAACGAATGAGGTTGCTCGAGATCTCTAAGAGGTCTGCATGGGTCAACTTGCTCTTTATTAGACCTTTGGCTTATTTTATTCAGCAACTGGGTACGGTAACCACTTGTAATTTACAATGAAGAAAGAAGAAAAATGTACTGTTCCCATCACCAGTGTCCAACATGAAACGCTAATGACACCTAGTGGTATAAACATTTTTTACCTCGTCACAAATTTACAACTCAATGTTTCACATTCCTTTTCACTGTATGATATATCATTTTAACTTCAAATTACTATATTAAATACTACAATGCTATAAAATTGCGGTATCATTTAACTAAAATATACAACCTAGTTGTATTAGGTAAACATATTTGTCCATGTTAATTAACAAGAGTGGACCAATTGTGTGTGTTTTTTTTTTTGTTTTTTTTTTTTAATGCCTGCAGAAACCCTGTGTGGATTATAAATGTAACTCACCATAATGCACCAGACTAACTTAACCTGAAATTTTAGAGGTGCACACTGTAAATGGATGCACAAATATTCACTTTTCCACTCATTTTCACTATATCACTGATAAATGTGCTGAAGTGTGGGGCAGAAATTTGTCAGCAAAAAATGTTCAATAATTAAAAAAATAAATAAAAAATCAGAGAAATTGTGTGGTCGCACGCGCGCGAGTGGATAAAACATTTCTTTGTATTATATAAAATTTTTGGGGCAGCATTACAGAATTTTTTTTTAGCCCAGTTTGACTTGTGAGAGACAATGTATAAATTGACCTAAAATAATAATGCTGATTCATCATAATGAGAAGGTTTCTTGTATTTGCAAAAATGTACCGAATTGACTTTATTTGAGCTTGTTGTCCTTGTTCTCCCAGCAGGCTTCTCCCAGAGTTCAAGTGGACGAGGACTCGATAACACGCTTGGGAGAAAAGCTGCAGAAAGATGATCCCACGCCTGAAATATTTGATGATATCCAGAGAAAGGTATGAAATGTCTTCTAATTTAGGTAGTTGGTGTTTTTTGTGATGATGAAAAATGCAAGTCATAACTAAATGTGATGTTTTGCCTCAGGTGTACGACATGATGCTCAGGGATGAGCGCTACTACCCGTCCTTCAAGCAGAGTCCGCTCTACGTCCGCATGCTGGCCGAGCTGGACATGCTGAAAGAGCCCAGCTACCGCGGCTCCGACGACGGCGACGGAGAATCTTTCAATGGCTCCCCGACTGGAAGCATTAACCTGGTGAGGCCTCACTTGCTCTCGCAGGGAGGCTGATGTCCATGTACAGCTGTTGACTAGAATTTGTATTTTTTTGTCTTTTACAGTCTTTGGACGACTTGACCAACTCCTGCCATGATGAATCTATGCAGCTCCATGCTTTCATCTCTGACACGGGTACACACACCACATATAGATGTTTTTAAGGCCGAATTATGTTTCCAGTGACGTAATTCCACTTTATCCCGGTTATTATCCCACTTACAAATATGGATTATTATTATTATTATTTTATTTTATTTTTTTGTATTAAACCTGCAGTGTAATCCAGCCTCATGTTTGTTTCGAAGTGCTGATAGGCCGTTTTGTTTTATCGTCCATCTTTTTGGCGCCATTTTCTGTCTTTCTTTGCTCTTCCCATCACCTTTTATTGTTTTTCTCTTCTTTCTTTTCCCTTTATTTGTCCTGCCGTTTTGTCCTCATCCTCTCCCTCCACGCTGCACTCTTTGCACCCGCATGTTCTTTTCTGTCCTTGACCCACTCGTGCTCCGGTCCTTCCCTCTTGCGGATGTATTGTCGGGGTGGGGTAGCTGACGCTTGTATTCCCGGCTTGTGGGCTGCCGCAGGTGTGTGCAATGAGCATGGGAAGACGTACGCGCTTTACGCCATCACTGTATTCAGACGCAACCCGGACGGCAGCGAGGATTGCTGGAAGACGTACCGGCGCTATTCGGATTTCCATGACTTCCATATGAGGATCACTGAGCAGGTAGTTTTTTTTTTTTTTTTTTTTTTTTGATGGTGGTTGTGTGCATTTATGTGAGAAAGAATGTATTTGAGCGCATCAGTGCGTATGCATGAGAGCCTATAATATGTGAGTAAATGAGTGTTACAAAGGTATGAGTGAGTGCGTGAATGTGGTGGACCCAGCGAGCGAGTCCTTGTGCGAGTGATTTGTGTGTGACTCTGTGATATTTGAATGTGAGACCGTGTATGACCGTGTGAGAGCTCTCAAGTGTTCTGACTTTATGAGTGTAGAATCCGGTGAGACCATGAGAGAGAGAGCGTGAGAGTGAGTGTAGAAACTGTGAGAGTGATGTGTGGCCTGAGAGAAGGCGAGAGTGAGGGTTGTTATTGTGTGCGCATGAGTTATTATTTGAGAGTGTTATGTGTGTGGGAGAGTGATGTGTGTTGTGTGCACGTCAGTGAGTGCATTTGAGGAATGGTTAGTGTGTGAGAGCATGTGTGAGCGTCTGAATGTGACTGTATGATCGTGATCGAAAGTGTGAATTTGAGCATGTGAGAGAGTGTGGTCGACCCTGTGTGATTTAATTTGTTTTGTGTGTGTGTGAGAGAATATAGTGTGGGTATGAGTGTGTGTGAGTGTACCTGAGTGTTATGTATATGTGGGAGTTAGTGTGTCACTTTATATGAGTATGAGGAATTTACAAATACGATTATGAGAATGGTGAGAGTTACGTGTACACATGAGTTGTGAAAGCGTGAGCATGTGCAACTGCGTGTGGTTTGTGTCAGCATATGAGAGTGGTTAGTGTGAGTGAGGGCATGTGAGAGATTTATCTTTGACCTCATATTAGCGTTGTTGTACTTTCAGTTTGAGAACTTGACGTCCATCCTGAAACTCCCAGGGAAGAAAACCTTCAACAACATGGACAGAGACTTCTTGGAGAAGAGAAAAAAAGACCTCAACGCTTATTTACAAGTATTTGTCTTGCATATTAGTCTCATGAACTTATATTAATGCCCATAATTATGAAAAACATACCGATGTCTAATATGTGTGTTGTAGTTGCTGCTGAACCCTGAGATGGTGAAGGCGTGCCCAACTCTTCTCCCGTACGTCTATGACTTCCTAGAGAACAAAGCTTACAACAAAGGCAAAGGGGACTTTGCACGCAAGGTAAAAAAAGCAAAAAAAAAACATAGAATTGTTTTGGAGCAGAGGTATTAAGTAGATTAATAGAGTATTGTGGAAACTATCATTACATTGGAAGATCACATAGGAGTCTCAGATGCACAGGAGAACAGTGAAACACTTTAATACATTCATCCAGGTACTGCTGTCTGCCGCAGCTCACACCCTGACACTCACACAGGGGAATTGCCAACAAGTCACAGTCTGTAAAATGATCATTAAATGTCGCGTTCCCTCGCCAGATCGACACGTTTGTCAATCCCCTGCGGAGCTCCATGAGGAACGTGTCCAACGCCGTTAAGTCCCTCCCCGACAGTCTGGCCGAGGGCATGAACAAAGTGTCGGACAACATGGGCCGCATGTCCGAAAGACTGGGCCAGGATATCAAGCAGTCCATATTCAAGGTGCTTCCCGTCGTCGTCATCATCACACATCTGCTCTTATCCTGACAAATGTGACAATGATCGCTTTCTATTCCAGGTGCCTCCTCTCCTCCCTAAGTCGGACATCGACCCCGAGCACTGTCGAGTCTCCGCCCAGCTGGACGACAATGTGAGTCGACCCGCTCGAGGGTCTCTGCGGATTTAAAAAAAAAATGTTTGTAATGCAAATCTCCCACATCTTACGTTTGCACGAGCAGGTGGACGACAACATCCCGCTGCGCGTCATGCTGCTGCTGATGGACGAGGTGTTCGACCTGAAGGAGAAGAACCAGTGGCTGCGCAGGAACATCAAGAATCTGCTGCAGCAGCTCATTCGAGCCACTTATGGCGACACCATCAACAGGTAGAAAAGGAACATTGAGAAAAAAAAGAAAAAAAAAAGAAGACGACGACAAACGTTCACAATTTGAACAGTTCTCCGGATGCACATACGTCGTGGTTGCTTTGCCTTTTAGGAAAATTGTGGACCACGTGGACTACTTAACTTCTCCAGAGCAGGTGGCAGACTATGTCAAGAAGTTCAGGTCATTTTATTTTATTTTATTTTAGCTCTTATTAATCCTACTTGGAGCATTCTTGAATTTTCAATTCCGACCTCCTACAGAGACTCGTATTGGCCTAACGGCATTCTGGCCGAGACCCCGCCCCGTCGGGACAAGAGCATCAGGATGAGGACGCGAGTCGCTGCCAAGACAAGTCTGCTGGGCATCATGCCAGGTGATAACACACACAAAAGTCCAAATCAGATGATGAAATTGACCAATTAGGATGATTTTAGTGTCAAATATAAATGCAATACTTTGCAAACAAGCATTTGGGCCACCCTAGAAAGAAAAAAAAAATGCTACGAAATTAACGTTAGCTTTCAATGATAAAGTATGATATTTTCTCGATTAAAATCAGAATTTCATCAGAATAATTTTTTTACCGCTAAAATTGTAATTTAATAAAATAAAGATGGATTTTTCTAAATGTCAAGATGAAAGCTCAAACATTACGACAAAGAAATGTGCAACTTTTATTTGTCAAAAATAGACAACTTCATTCTCATGGTCTTATGACTTTAATATCAATAATACTGTTAAAAATAAATAAAAAATACTTTAGTCTTCTAATATTACTCTCTTATGGACCACTCCATCAGCTATGTGGCTGCTCTCATGCACGCCACTTGTGATATGAATTATTTTCTTTTCTTTGTTTTCTTGAAAAAAAATATATTACTCCCCTCAAAAGTAAAAAAAAAAAAAAAAAAGTTGTGGAAAATATATCTTTTTCTCTTAAGACTGAAAATAGACCACTTTTTCCTCAAATATACATTATTCTTTCTATTATTCAAAAAAATCCAACTTTATTCTAGTACTTTTGTCTTTAATAAAAATATACAACTTTAATGTAACTTTTTTTCACACTGTATCCCAAAAAGAATCTCTCATACTTTAATATCACAAGTTTTATAAAAATGTAATTTATTGCTGATAGAAACAAAATTAGGACATTCATTCAATTAAACATGTTTTCATATAATTAGTTCAATAACGTTGAAGACATACATCACTGACTTTTGAAAATCAATTAAACTGGTGAGTGTGAATTATTTGCACTTAATCATTTAGACAGTAAGATTTTTTTATTATTAAAAAAAACAAAAAACAAATTACATAGTACTGTAGTACATTTGAAATTTAAAAAAATTGCCCGATAAATGTAATATAATTCTGCGATTGGCTGGCAATCAGTCTAGTGTGTACTAGTGTGTACTGCCCAAAGCCGGCTGGGATAGGCTCAAGCACCCCCCCCGGCGACCCTTGTGAGAAACAAGTGGTTCAGAAAATGGATTGATGGCTGTCCGTATTCCAAATATTTAATGCAATTTTGAGATACGCCATCCCGCCCTCTTGTGCAGACGAGCTGAAGCACATCATCGGCGCGGAGACCACGCGCAAGGGCATCCTGCGCGTCTTCGACATGTTCCAGTACCAGCCCATGAACCGGCGGCTGGTCTACGTCTTCCTGGAGGGCTTCTTGGAGACCATGTTCCCCCAGTACAAGTTCCCCGAGCTCTTCGTCAAGCTGCACTCCCGCTCGCCGCGCGTCCACAGATACGGCCACAAACTCAAAGGCTCCTCCCTCAAGAGGTGACACGAGTGGACCCAGCCAGATGGACACGGACACCAGGAGACGCGCCGCACATGCACACGCACAGACTTAAGAGCTAAACATGAATTTGGGGCAAGGGGCTTAATGTGAAGGTGTGATGCCCTCGTCTTCTCAATGAAAACACTCCAAATAATAATAACAATAATACGGATTTCATGACACACAACACCGCGTGCGTCCCACATTGCAGCGTTTTAGTCTACAATTAGTTTTGGATGTTTTTTTTTTTAGTTTTGCTGAACCGGGCTGGTCAGTGCTGCCCCCTGGTGGGCCCGTGAGTACTGTACCGTTTCTTTTTTTCTTTTTTTTTTTAAACTGCAGGAAGCGATTGCAACCCACACTTTGCCTTACCTTCTTTTTCGCTTCCACTCACCCCCTCTAAATGCTGTAGACATTTTTAATCGCAAAAGCTGCACTCTTTGCGTTCATAGCAACCAAATATGTCAATAGCACTGGCTAACGAGGCGCTGTTTTAAAAAAAATAAAAATAATAATAATAATGTGACTGAACATATAAAGGTAGAATGATTTTTTTTTGTATTCTTATTCACGCCACGGCGCTGCTTTTCTTTTGTACGTGTGTGTTGCAATCGGAAGCCCCGCCCTTTAACTGTCCACCATCACCCCAGATGACCAAAGCTCACGTTGTTGCGCTCTGTGAAAGATGTATGAAGCGAAACGATGCAACGATGACCTCACAGCGTGTTCGTGTGTGCGTTAAGGCTCAGCTGTCCAGGCAAGCGCACTGTGGAAGAACAGTTTGAGCATTTATTTGATTCCATTCAGATCAATATACTATTAATGCACTTTGTCCTCACTATTGGGACAATTGGGAAAAATAATAAAAAATCAAATAATTGCTCAAATGACTTTACATCCACGTCAACGAATGTATCCTGAGTGTGTGTTTAGTGCGAGTGGTCCAAACGGTGGGAGCGAGTCGGCCTTAAGACGACGCATCCGCAGTGTGAAACTGACAAGAAGCTCCTCCACTTGACTGAAGGACAAATATTCCGAATCACTTTTTAGACGGCGGACAGCAGGTCTTAATATTTTGTGCAATATTACTTTTCTTGTACGCATGTGCATTTTTGAATTATTGTATAGTGAACCAAGAGATTCATGTTCTTTTTAAAAACAAAACATGAAATGTTTCTCCTCCTTAGCCCAACAACTTACAACATTCCATTGTACTTTTTTTTTTTTTTTTTTTTGCTTTTACAGACTTGTTTTATAAGTCACATTATTAATTCCTTCCCAATGGTGTGGGCATGTTCTCTCCCTGGATTTACCTTTTATTGGCGAACTAGCTTGTATGGCAAGTTAGGATGGGTCTGGCCCCGCCCCCTTCCCCCACCCCATCCAAACAGCCTGTGAGTGACATCGCTGCTCATGAGCACTTATAGTAGCAACTGTGGGGAGAACATATATTTGCTTGGACGGAGGAGCACCTGTCTCTGCAGTCATTGGTCGGAACTCAGCCACGGTGGCCTCTCATTGGCTGATAAACTGGACTTCGTGTTCCCACGCTGCACACCGCTCCATTCAGGAAGGTGTTTTTTGGGGGGTTTTTTGTTTTTTATTTTAACCCAGTATACATCAAAATGTGCATATTTGTGTACCGTTTGTCAATAGTGTGCCTAAATGTACTGTCAACTCTATTTTCATATTTTGCGTTCAACAAAAAAAAAGAAAAAAATCCGAATGTCATAACTTTAAGCAACAGAAAATTACTTTTTGTTTTATTTTCATCACGCTGACCAACAAACCCTTCCTGAGAGCAACTGTGCTCGCAACAGATAACACTAATAAAAGGTAACTCTGACTAACTGACCAACACTTTGTATGGTGTCTTGACTTTTGTGTCACCAAAAAAAATCACTTTAATAAGCAAGTGCGCACTAAGTTTGCGCATGCGCGAGGGAAAAAACGAGGCTACCAACTACCCTTTTAATTTCAATGGCGGAGTTTAGAGTGGTGACAATCTTTGCCTAATTGTACACTATAAAGCTTTCAAGTCAACTTCCCCGATAGTAAACCACATGCTATGCATGTTAATAAAAAAACAGCAACTTTCCAGCCGTTGAAACATTTCTTTCAGAGCCGATCCAATTCATTTTCAATGACCGTTTGGTAGTTTCGCCTACCCACAATGCACCACGCCGCTACCCATAATCCACCTTGAATTCGAGATGCGCACTTCGCTTATTCCCGTTCAACATTACAGTTACACCATTCCCAATTTTCCATTAGAAATAAAAAACAAACAAACATTCGACTCATTAAGTTTTTTTTTACCTTAGGAAGAAATTTCAACATTCCAAAAATTCACATATATTAAAAATTTCCCATTTTTCACAGTATTATTCCTAAATGTTCTGTACGTGTCAAGTCACCAGGTGGCGCTAGTGTGCAAAGCGCCGTTCAACAAGCAGAAGAAGAAGAACGTTGGCTTTGCCGTTTATTGGCCAGCCCATCAGGTTATATTGGAGACAGGTGTGCACGAGGGTGTTTGCCATTAATTAAGTGCAGCGCACAAGTGCGGCAAAACGGCGACCGTCAGCTATAAGTAAGCACACCAGTCAATGTTGGCTGTTTATTCCCGTGTCTCACGACGTTACTTTGTTTGTTGCAGGATTTTCACACTCGAGGGACACGACGGCGCTTGACCACAACTCAGTTTGATTGGTGTACCACATTTTCTCCATTTTTTTTTTTTTTTTTTTTCCCCCCCCCCGAATGTCAAATGGTTTTTTTTGTGTAATGCTGTACCTTCTATTCTAGGTTACCCTTGAACTGTACTACACTGCACTTACGTTACTTGTCTGGAGGCGATAAATAACACATGGTGTAGAAAATTAGAAGGCTGAGGTTCCAGGTGAGTTTTCCAGACATTGTTCTTTTAATTAAAATGGCTTTTCAGAGTACAGTTACAAAACTCATTTAAGTACCCTACATTCAATGATTATTTTTGAGAAAAATATTGACAGTTATTAATATTCTTTTCTTGTCTTACTAGAATTTTTACATGTCATACTGAAATGGTTGGGTAGAAAGCATTTGATGAAATTGCATTTGTGAGTGGAAGCGGAGCCAAATGGAATGAGGCAAAGGAACAAGTCAAGGATCAAGCTGCACACGTGTGGTGAGTGTTAACACAAGGGGCAGAGTCCTCGTTTTTGTGGCTTGGAGCAGCTTTTTCCTGGGTGAGGATGGCAATAGAAAGTTTGTGTGCAGTGTAGGGTTACTCTAACCCTACACTGCACACAAACTTTCTACGTTCCTCTTAGGTTCTATGTTCCTCTAACCGTTGGAACAGCTCCTCCACACCCCCATTTCACCATTTTGTTTCAAGGTTGCAGTCACTAGATTTGGTGAGAGGGAACAAGGTAATGTGTATAAATTTTATTTTTTCTATTTTGTGTGTAATGTTAATTTTGTGACTTGCTCAGACAAAATTAGTCAAATCTGCACTTGGGAGTAGTACAACACTTTGAGAATGGAAACTAGATATGAAATCTAGCCTGACACAAGCTTCTTGCAGGTATCTTGCAAAAGGCCACCAGTCTTTCACACGTTGGCCTTGTTTGGCGACAGTCTTCTTTCATGACACGGCAGTGTCTATTTAAGTCGGGTAATGGCCACTTCAGAATCTTCCGGCACTTTGTCTGCAACCAAACAAATTTGGAGGCATGCTTGCAATTGTCCTGTTGGAAGGGCCAAGCTTGGGTCTCCCAAGCGTAAGCTTTCTTTATGGGAGTTTATTTCCTTCTCCAGACATGTTGATGGGAGACTGAAGAGTTCAAATTTTTGTCTGGTTGCACCTGAGAACATTCCACGACCTTTGTGCTTTGTCCACATGGGCTTTTGAGTACACTCTTGTACTTTTCAGCCAGTCGTGAGTGCCTACAATTCTAGCATGGAAGGCTTCCTCTCATGGTGCACATTTTTATCGTCTGGGCTGGAAGTTGAGGACATCCTTCAGACAAATCAATTGTACAGCTGCCATCTGAGGATTATTGTTATTTTTTTTTCTTCCCCCACCTTTTTCTTGAGACATCAAAAAGCAGTCACGGGCAGCCTGGTCTTTCTGCCGCACCTAGGATGATTTCCACTGCCTTTTTAAACTTGGCAATTATGCCTCCAGTTGTCTCTCGAAATAATTCTTTGCCATCTTTATATTTGTATCCTTGCTTATGAATGAAACTGCCGTCTTTGCCTGGACTTGAATCATTTTGCAAAGCCACCATTGACTGGGAGCACGAAGAATATCACATTTAATTTCCGTGTGCTTAATGTTTGACCGCCAAGGTTCTGTTGACACCTACAGGTCTTCAACACCTGGAAATCAATTGGTTGTAAAATTTTGAAGGGGTTGGCTAATTTTGTCTGTGGAAATCATGGAAAATGCATTTCTTGGTATGGTGTACAGAATGTAACAAGTGTATTTGACAAGCTGTTCCATCTGACTAAACAAGTAAAATGTTGAATAAGTTTGCTGCAGAGGGGTTGAATAATTTTTGCAACACTAAGGGTTTTTCTTTTTCTCTAAATACAGGAAACGCACCAACATTATAATGCAAATTCATATTTTCCAAAATGTACCCTAGAAGAGAAACTTATATTTATTTATTTTTTTAAAGATTATGAATGTAGTGTAGAATATTTTTACAGTGCCTTTTTGATTAAATTTGGGCACTCTTAGTTTATTTAGTTTAGTTTATTTATTTTTTCCTTTCGGACACATTACAGCTTACATCAATCACATCACATCATTTGCAACATTGACATCCGAAAGAAGGGCTGACGGGTAGAAGCTTATTCGAGACCCGTCCCCATCGACCCATTACTATAACTCATCAATCATATACATTATTTAGAATAGTCATTAATTTTTATCGTTATCCATCCCATACTATCCCAGACACTGCTCGCTCAGTTCATCTTGAATGTCGGTGTGTAGACTCTCCTGTGGTCTAAGATTTTGTGCCTGTGATCTATTTTGCAGGCAGATGGATCAAGAAGCAACCCCTAACCAAAGTAATCTGGTTTTTGTTTTACGTTGCTGAACTGGCTGACATGAGACCAGGTAACTAGTTCACATGACCAAAAAAAAACCTTGATTTTTGTCCTGGCTCCTTTCCTTATAATGACAGGTGGAATGGGCACTGCTGGCAAGCAGGTCAGTCGCCCCTCCTCCTTCTGCGACTGACCTGTTAGTCGGTCCCCTATAGGCCATACTCGGCACATCACAGGATTAGGACATGTTTGGTCTTACTAAAAAAAAATATATATATATAAAAAAAAAAAAAATCAGCATATAGCTTGTGTAGTTTTTTTTTTTTCAAATTTGCCACTGTGCTTGAGCGTTTTATTGAACATGTAAACATATTGCATGTCAAAGTGGATGTAATTCAAACAAACATCTTCAATGGGAGTAGGAAGAAGTACAAGAATTTGTTTGTATTCAATAAAGTATTAAATAAAAAAACAAAAGGTGCTTTTCTTAATTTCATAGATTAGCGCGACTTGTTAACCCTCTAACCTTTTTTTTTTTTTTTTTTTTCTTGTTTGTAATCAGATCAAATAAGGACTTGGAAAATGAACAAATGCAACCTAAAAAATTTTCTTTCTTTTTTTTAAACCAGTATACATCAAAATGTGCAAATTTGTGTACCGTTTGTCAATAGTGTGCCTAAAAGTACTGTCAACTCTATTTTCATATTTTGTGTACAACAAAAAAAATCCGAATGTCATGATAACTTTAAGCAACAGAAAATTTCTTTGTTTTATTTTCATCACGCTGACCAAAAAAACCTTCCTGAGCGCAACTGTGCTCCCAACAGAACACTAATAAAAGGTAACTGACCAACACTTTGTATGTCTAGATTTTTGTCACCAAAAAAAATCACTTTAATTCCCGTTCAACATTAGTTACACCATTCACAATTTCCCATAAAAAAATTACTCCTTCATTTACCTTAGAATTTTCAACATTCCAAAAATTCACACAAAAATTTCTCATTTTTCACAGTACTATTCCTAAATAGTCTGTATGTGTCAAGTCACCAGGTGGCGCTAGTGTGCGAAGCACCGTTCAACAAACAGAAGGTTGGCTTTGCAGTTTATTGGAGACAGGTGTGCACGAGGGTATTTGCCATTCAAGAAGTGCAGCGCACAGGTGCGGCAAAACAGACAGTCAGCACACCAGCAAATGTCTGTTCACGTGTCATGTTACTTTGTTGCAGGATTTTCACACTCAAGGGACACGATGGCGGTTGAGGTTTGAGCACGACGTGTCACAACTCCGTTTGCTTGGTTTACCACATTGTCTTTTTTTATGTATATATTTTTTTTGTTTAATGCTGTACCTTCTATTCTAGGTTACCCGTGAACTACACTGCAC
This sequence comes from Festucalex cinctus, assembly GCF_051991245.1. Taxonomy (NCBI): domain Eukaryota; kingdom Metazoa; phylum Chordata; class Actinopteri; order Syngnathiformes; family Syngnathidae; genus Festucalex; species Festucalex cinctus. Next base: position 14,700,217 of record NC_135429.1, read on the forward strand.
TGACGTTATTTGTTTGGAGGCGATAAATAACAAATACTGTAGAAAATTAGAAAGCCGAGGTTCCAGGTGAGTTTTCCAGACATTGCTCTTTTAACTCATTCACTCCCAGCCATTTTCACAGAAGCAGTCCTGTTCGCTCCCGGCTGTTTTACTGGATTTTGACTGATTTTGCAAGGCCCACAGAATATTGTGTTCTATTGCTATAAAAGCATGGAACCTTTCAAAAGAAAGATTAAAGTCTCTTCTTTCATCAGGAATGTTTCTATATGTTTCTGTTTTGCAGCAATTAGCATTAGAAGAGAGCTAAGTTTCATCAGTTTTCACAAATCTATTAAAAATTGTAAGTAATTGAGCTTTTTTTCTAGATGGCCCTGGTTGATCTCCTTTGCTCTGCTGCCACCTGCTGGCCTTTTGTGTAATTACCATTTCTGCAACCGTTCTTTGCAGTTGAGAGGCTGCATCAAAGCCTTCTGTATGCTCTAGCATAAAAACAAACATATAAATACATGTTTGGGACGCTTGGAGCATTAAAAGTATTTATACGTTATTGGGAGTAAATGAGTTAATTAAAATGGATTTTCAGAGTATAATTACAAAACTCATCTAAAGTACCCTACATTCAATGATTATTTTTGAGAAAAATATTGACAGTTATTAATATTCTTTTCTTGTCTTACTAGAATTTTTACATGTCCTACTGAAATGGTTGGGTAGAAAGCATTTGATGAAATTGCATTTGTGAGTGGAAGCGGAGCCAAATGGAATGAGGCAAAGGAACAATTCCACAAGTCAAGGATCAAGCTGTACACGTGTGGTGAGTGTTAACACAAGAGGCAGAGTCCTCGTTTTTGTGGCTTGGAGCAGCTTTTTCCTGGGTGAGGATGGCAATAGAAAGTTTGTGTGCAGTGTAGGGTTACTCTAACCCTACACTGCACACAAACTTTCTACGTTCCTCTTAGGTTCTATGTTCCTCTAACCGTTGGAACAGCTCCTCCACACCCCCATTTCACCATTTTGTTTCAAGGTTGCAGTCACTAGATTTGGTGAGAGGGAACAAGGTAATGTGTATTAAAAAATGTATAAATATAGATAGTGTAATGTTGCTTTTGTGACTTAGACAAAATTAGTCACCTCTGTACTTGGGAGTAGTACCACACTTTGGGAATGGAAACTAGATATGAAATCTAGCGCAACATGCTTCTTGCAATTATCTTTGCCCAAAAGGCCACCAGTTCTTTCACACGCTGGCCTTGTTAGGTGACAGTCTTCTTTCATGAAACAGCAGAGTCCCCATGTTGGGTGATGACCACTTCAGAATCTTCCGGCACTTTGGAGATATGCTTGGAATTGTCTTGTTGGAAGGTCCAAGCTTGGATCTCCCAAGCTTCAGCTTTCTTTGGCCTTAGTTTTCCCTTCTCCAGACATGTCGATGCGTAACTGAAGAGTTCAAATTTTTGTCTGGTTGCACCTGAGAAGAACATTCCACCACCTTTGTGCTTTGTCCACATGGGCCTTTGAGTACACGTTTCTTGTACTTTGGCGCACCTACAATTCTAGCGTGGAAGACTTGCTCACAATGTGAATTTTCATCGTCTGGGCTGAAAGTTGAGGACATCCCTCAGGCAAATATCAGTTGTACAGCTGCCATCTGGGGATTTTATTTTATTTTTTCCCACCCCACCTTTTGCTTGAGACATGGAAAAGCAGTCACGGGCAGCCTGGTCTTTCTGCCGCACCTAGGATGATTTCCACTGCCTTTTTAAACTTGGCAATTATGCCTCCAGTTGTCTCTCGAAATAATTCTTTGCTATCTTTATTTGTATCCTTGCTTATGAATGAAACTGCCGTCTTTGCCTGGACTTGAATCATTTTGCAAAGCCACCATTGACTGTCTGGGAGCACGAAGAATATCACATTTAATTTCCGTGTGCTTAATGTTTGACCGCCAAGGTTCTGTTGACACCTACAGGTCTTCAACACCTGGAAATCAATTGGTTGTAAAATTTTGAAGGGGTTGGCTAATTTTGTCTGTGGAAATCATGGAAAATGCATTTCTTGGTATGGTGTACAGAATGTAACAAGTGTATTTGACAAGCTGTTCCATCTGACTCAACAAGAATTGTGTTGAATACGTTCTCTGCAGAGGGGTTGAATAATGTAATGTTTGGAACAAATTTTTGTCTTCTGTAAATGCAGGAAGCACAGCAAAGTTTTAATGAAAATTAATATTTTTCCTCAATGTAACCTATTATAATTATGTATATTTTTTAATATAGATCATTATGAATGTTTGAACATTTTTACAGTGCCTTTTTGATTAAAATTGGGCGCTCTTCTATAGTCTAAGATTTTGTTCCTGTGATCTATTTTGCAGGCAGATGGATCAAGAAGCAACCCCTACCAAAGTAATCTGGGTATTGTTTTACGTTGCTGATGAAGTGGCTGACATGAGACCAGGTAACACTAGTTCACATGACCCAAAAAAACCCCGCCTTCGTTCATTTTGTCCTGGCTCTATTCCCTTTGACGGGTGGAACGGGCACTCCTGGGGTGCGGGGCGAGACTGACCTGCATAGGTTAGGACATGTTGGGTCTTAATATTTAAAAAAATATCAGCATAAAGCGTGTATAAATTACATTTATCTATACTTTACAGCAGGGGTGTGCAAACGTTTTCATTTGAGGGCCACATACAGAAAATCAGGACGCAAGGGCCACAATGTTATGAAGAGAAATTTAGTCCTAAAAATTTTACAGATTTATTTGTGCTTTTGCATATTTAGAAAAATGCGACAGTGTGTATATAAACCAGTTTATTTGTAATATGGTAGTAGGGTGGTTATAGTTTTGGAATTTTTCATTTGTTTTTATTTAGTATTGAGTTTTTTTTGTGTGTTTTTTTTTTTTTTAGTTTTCAGGGTGGTTATGTTTTCATTTTAGTTCTTTAATAAATGCTTCGTTTAAGTTGTTAGTTTCAGCCTTTTTTTTATTTTTTATTTGTATTGTGCACAGTATTAAAACATGGTTGTGACGTCATTATTCCGGTTTATATCAAAATAAATCTACTGAAAAATCACATTTAAAATCATCCCCAAAGGCTCATGCCTTAAAGTAATTACCAAAGATGAAAACAAAGGACACATTTGTTAGAATTAGATTTATTTTAGTTTTTTAAGTTTCCTTTTTGTAAAGCATCTTCGTTTTCATTTTATTTTTTTAACGAAGTTGTTTTTTGAATTTTAGTTTTTTCGTTAGTTTAAACTAAAATAACATTTAATAGCACCTGTTTTCCGACACCTTCCTTTTTTTGACAATCTCCAAACAGTTTTTTTATTTGAACAGTCAAATGCCATTTTTAGCATGTCGCGGGTCACAGAAAAATAGACTGCGGGCCGCAAATGGCCCCCGGGCTGTAGTTTGGACACCCCTGCTTTACAGCTTGTGTACCGTTTTTCAAATTTACCACTGTGCTTGAGTGATTTATTAAACGCGTAAACATATTGCATGTCAAAGTGGATGTAATTCAAATGTATATCTTCAAAGGGAGTAGGAAGTACAAGAATTTCTCATGATTGTGTTCAATGAAGTATCTAATAAAAAAGATGCTTTTCTTCATTCCATAGTCGTGACTTGTTAACCCGCCATTGCACTTTATTTTTTTTCTTGTTTCTAATCAGATCAAATAAGGACTTGGAAAATGAACAAATGCAACCTAACTTAGTGTTGTTGTTTTTTTTTCCCTCCCCCCTGTGGAATGTTGCTTTTGTGACTTCCTCAGACAAAATTAGTTACATCTGTACTTGGAGTAATAAATTACTTAGAGAATGGAAACTAGATCTGAAATCTAGCGTGGCACAAGCTTCTTGCTGGTATCTTATCTTTCTTGCTGGTACTGTTCTTTCACACATTGGCCTTGTGTTTGGCGACAGTCTTCTTGCGTGACACAGCTGAGTCCCCATGTTGGGTGATGGCCTCTTCAGCACTTTGGAGGCATGCTTGGAGTTGTCTTGTTGGAAGGGCCAAGCTTCAGCTTTCTTTTGCCTTAGTTTTCCCTTCTCCAGAGATGTCGATGCGTAACTGAAGAGTTCAAATTTTTGTCTGGTTGCACCTGAGAAGAACATTCCACCACCTTTGTGCTTTGTCCACATGGGCTTCTGAATCCACTTTTCCTGTACTTGGGAGCACCTACAATTCTAGTGTGGAAGACTTGTCAATGTGCACATTTTTATCGTGTGGACTGAAAGTTGAGGACGTCCCTCAGACAAATCAGTTGTACATCTGCCATCATTCTTTTGCTTGAGACATGGAAAAGCAGTCATGGGCAGCCTGGTCTTTCTGCCGCACCGAGGATGATTTCCACTGCTTTTTTTTTTTTTTTTTTAAACTTGGCAATTATGCCTCCAGTTGTCTCTTGAAATACTTCTTTGCCATCTTTATATTTGTATCCTTGCTTATGAATGAAACTGACCTCTTTGCCTGGACTTGAATCATTTTGCAAAGCCACCATTGACCTTCTGGAAGCAGGAAGAAGATGATTTAATTTACCTGTGCTTAATGTTTGACCGCCTACAGCTCTTCAACACCTGGAGATCAATTGGTTATAAAATTTTGAAGGGGTTGGCTAATTGTCTGTGGAAATCAAGGAAAAGGCATTTCTTGGTATGGTGTACAGATTGTAACGAGTGTATTTGACAAGTTGTTCAATCTAAGTGTTTAAGTTGTCAGCAGAGGGTTTGAATGTAATTTTTGGAACTTTTTTTTTTTTTTTTTTTTTTTTCTCCTCTCAAACAGGAAGTACAGCAACATTTGAATGAAATTTCATATTTCCAAAATGTACCATTCAAGTAACTTTATTTTTAATTATTTTTAGATCATTATGAATGTTTGAATATTTTTTTAGTGCCTTTTTGATTAAAATTGGGCGCTCTTCTATGGTCTAAGATTTTGTTCCTGTGATCTGTTTTGCAGGCAGATGCATCAAGAAGCAACCCCTACCAAAGTAATCTGGGTTTTGTTTTACATTGCTGATGAAGTGGCTGACATGAGACCAGGTAACGCTAGTTTACATGACTTGGGAAAAAAAATAAATCATTTTGTCCTGGCTCCTTTCCCTATAATGACAGGTGGAACGGACACTTCTGGCAAGCAGGTCAGTCGCCCCTCCTCCTTTTGCGACTGACCTGTTAGTTGGTCCCCGAATAGGCCATACTCGGCACATCACAGAATTAGGACATACTGGGTCTTAATAAAAAAAAAAAAAAATCAGCATATACCTTGTATAAATTACATTTATATATGATTTACAGCTGGTTTAGTTTTTCAAATTTGCCACTGTGCTTGAGTGCTTTATTGAACACGTACACATATTGCATGTAAAGGGGATGTCATTCAAATGTAGGTTGAATCTTCAAAGGGAGTAGGAAGAAGTTCTCAATCTTATTTGTATTAAATAAAAAAACAAAACATGCTTTTCTTAATTGCATAGATTAGCATGATGTGTTAACCTTACATTGCACTTTATTTCTTGTTTCTAATAAGGACAAATGTATGGAAAGCCTATTCCGGCCAGTAAAAAAGTTTTTGTTTTTCTTTCCCCACCGTCAAACCGCCAGTGGAGTTTTTTTAAATTTTTTTATTTTTACATGTTCGAATGAGAATCCGCCAGTGGGGAGGAGTAATCTATCAGACATCCATGCGGCACGTTGCGCCCTCCAGTGGCGAGCAAAGTTTGAAACTGTTATGAAGACCACGTCACACTCGGCGAGCATCTAAAAGCCGACTTTATTAAATTATTGTACTTGGCAACATGTATTATGTGATTTGTGGCGTTATAGACCGATTTGTGATAATAGCCCATCACGTTGAAGCAAGGTTGCACAAACTGGACGGGTGACCAACGGTTTATTGGGATTGCCATTACGCTCATTTTGGTTGATGCACCTGCATCGACGGCACGTAAAAATGGCCTGAAATTTGAATCAATGTGTGGTTGAATCCGATGGAGGGCTTGCACTTGCCGCATGCTATGGAAACCCATTCTCGCTTTAATAAAGACGACTTAGATAGACAGACTTACATTTGTGGCCCACCGTCCATTTTTTAAGTGGCCCATGACGTATGCTACAAATGGCATTTGACTTGGTTCAAATAAAATAAAAAACGTTTGGAGATGGTCAAAGTAAGAAGGGAAGGTGTCGAAAACCACAGGTGTTATTAGTTATTTTAGTTAACTAAAATGAAAACTAAAAATCAAAACAATTTCGTTAATAAAATAAAAACAAAGATGAATAAAAAAAGATGACTAAAATTCATGTTTACGTAACTAACTTAAAAAAACAAAAACAACTAACAAACATGTCCTTCGTTTTAGTCTTTGGTAATTAATTTAATGCATGAGCCTTTGGGGATGATTTTAAATGTTTCTTCGTCGATTTTTATTTTGATATAAACCAGAATGACGTCACTCCCATGGTGTTTTTTGAATATTGCTCACAAGTAATACACATTTAATAAATAAATAAAACTAATACTGAAACTAACTAAACTAAAACTAAGCGTTTAACTCATTCACTCCCAGCCATTTTCACAGAAGCAGTCCTGTTCGCTCCTGGCTGTTTTACTGGATTTTGACTGATTTTTGCAAGGCCCACAGAATATTGTTCAATTGCTATAAAAGCCTGGAACCTACCAAAAGAAAGATTAGGAACAGAAAGTATGTTTCTATCGGTTTTGCAGCAATTAGCATTAGAAGAGAGCAAAGTTTCATCAGTTTTCACAAATCTATTCAAAATTGTAATTGAGTTTTTTTTTTTTTTTTTTTTACATGGCCCTGGTTGATCTCCTTTGCTCTGCTGCCACCTGCTGGCCGTTTGTGTAATAACCATTTATGCAACCCTTCTTTGCAGTTCAGAGGCTGCATCAAAGCTTTCTGTATGCTCTAGCGTAAAACAACAACAACGTATAAATACGTCTTTGGGACACTTAGAACATTAAAAAAAAGTTTTACACATTATTGGGAGCAAATGAGAAGAACTAAAACTAATAAAAAATAAACAGAACCACACTGAAAACTAAAACTACCTAATTAAAAAAAAAAATAAACAAATGAAAAAAAAAATCCAAAACTTTCAAAACCTACTGCAATATTACAAATTGGTTTACATGCTGTAGCATTTTTCTAAATATGCAAAAGCACAAATTATTTGTACAATTTTTAGGACTAAACACAATTTCTCTTCATAACATTGTGGCCCTTGCATCCTTCTGATTTTCTGTATGTGGCCCTCAAATGAAAAAAGTTTGGACACCCCTGACTTAGATTGTCGTTGAGTGTGACGTGGTCTTCATAATTGTTTCAAACTTGGCTCGCCACTGGAAGGCGCAAAGTGCTGCATGGAAGATATTTAATCCTCACCTCCAGTGTGTGCGATCATCACTGTCTTACCCCTGACTCGTTCTCTGACAAGTTCTGGTCCGGTGTCGGATGGTCCAGCAAGCTGGCTGGGGTCAAGTCAAAGTTTTTTTTCTTTTTTTTTTTTTTTTTTCTTCTAAAAACAATTTGTGTTCAAAAGTGATACATTTGCATCACTAAATTCCTTTTCTGAACAAAGTCAGACGCCATTACCGCCGGCACTACTTTTCTGTTGGTTCGTATCAGCGCGGCGCCCCGCATGCAGCTGACAGACGCACACTCATCTAGAAGTTTGTTTTTTCGACGGTGGAAGGCGCGACTATCAGCTGCCTACAGGGCGCCGCGCAGTGATACGAACGAACAGAAAAGCAGTGGTTGGCGGGAATGGCGTCTGGCTTTTTTGAAGAAAAGGACTTTAATGATGCTAATGTATCACTTTTGAACACAAATTGTTTTGAGAAGAAAAACTTTTATTGCTGTGACACCAGCCAGCTTGCTGGACTATTTTCCTCTAGTCCAACACCGGACCAGAACTCGTGTAATAGAATGCTGTCAGGGGTAAGTCAGTGCTGATTGCACACACTGGAGGTGAGAATGAAATAGTGTCAAAAAAGCCGAACTATCCCACACTCCCAGCTGTTGTCACAGAAGCAATCCTGTTCGCTCCCGGCTGTTTTACTGGATTTTGACTGATTTTGAAGTCCCACAGAATATTGTTCAATTGCTATAAAAGCATGGAACCTACCAAAAGAAAGATTAGGAACAGAAAGTATGTTTCTATCTGTTTCTGTTTTGCAGCAATTAGCATTAGAAGAGAGCTAAGTTTCATCAATTTTCACAAATCTATTTAAAATTGTAAGTCATTTAAATTTTTTGTAGATGGCCCTGGTTGATCTCCTTTGCTCTGCTGCCTCCTGCTGGCCGTTTGTGTAATGACATGTAATGACCATTTTTGCAACCGTTTTTTGCAGTTGAGAGGCTGCATCAAAGCCTTCTGTATGCTCAACCATTAAAAAACTTATAAATACGTCTTTGGGACACTTGCATTAAAAAAAACATATTTACATGTTACTGGGAGCAAATGAGTTAAGCATGTCCTGTTGAATATTGAAGTATCTTGTTTTTGATTAGGTGAAAACATTGGCACTATTCTAAAGTGTGGGTGTAATAGAATAAAATGTTTTTTTTTGTTTTTGTTTTTTTGTTTTTTTTTTTTAAATTCCTGTGATGTTTTGCAGGGCAGGTGGGTGGAGATGAAGAAGCTACCATCGCCAAACAAATCTGGCTCTTCGTTTAACTTGGCGAATGAGAACCACGAGACCAGGTAACCAGTTCACACGACAAAACAAAACCATTCCCACAATTTTTGTTGTGGCTCCATTCCCTGTAATGACGGGTGGAAAGGCACCGCTGGCCGGCTGGCAAGCGGGTCAGCCGCCGCCTTTTTTTTTTGGCGGCTGGTCCGCTTGTCGGTCGGTCGGCGGTGCCTTTTCCACCCGTCACCACACGGGGAATGGAGCTAGCTTAGCTTAGCTAAGCTAACCTAGCTATTGCTAAGATAGCTTAGCTAAGCTAGCATGCTAACCAGCTAGCTAGCCTCCTGGCTAGCTAACTGCCGCCTAGTTGCGGAGTAAATGTTTTTCTTTTGTTGCTGTGATCTGTGTTACTTCAGCTGTTGCTGTAATTTTTTGTTGCTGTGATGTATTTTGCAGGGCGAATGGGTCGAGATCAAGAAGCTACCAGCATCAAACAGACCTTCCAACCCAGCCGGTCTGCCACCCTCCAGCTACCAAAAAAATAAATAAATAAAATAAATAAAAAAATCAAAATCTTGAGCAGAGCAGTAGATGACAAGTGGCTGGAGCCCGAATCATGGGGCTCAGTGAAGATAAGGGCAGGCCCCAGCTGTGGAAGGTAAGCGGTGGGCGACATATTGGGTCAGTTGTTCAAGCAAGCACTTTGTACAAAGTTGTCCTGTGGGCACCTGTAGCATGTTAGCCTCTAGTACAGTGGTGTCCAAATGACAGCCCGGGGGCCATTTGTCCATTTAAAAAAAAAAAAAAATATTTTTTTAGTGGCCCACGAGATGCTAAAAATGGCATTTGACTCAGTTCAAATAAAATAAAAACAAAAATGTTTGGAGATGGTCAAAGTAAGAAGGGAAGGTGTCAAAACACAGGTGCTATTAAAGTTTATTTCAGTTAACGAAAAAACTAAAATTCAAACAATTTAGTTTACAAAATAAAATAAAAACGGACGCTTTTTAAAAATGAAAACAAATTACATTTTATGTGTATAAAACTAACTATAATTAGAGCAAAAATGTACTTTGTTTTAGTCTTTGGTTGTTAATGCATGAGCCTTTGAGGATAATTTTAAATGAATTTTTTTAGATTTGTTTTGATATAATACGGAGTGGCGTTGTGCCCATGGTGTTTTTTTAATATTGCCCACAAGTAATACACATTAAAAAAAAGAAAAAAAAACTAATACTGAAATTAAACTAAAACTAATCATTTATTTAAGAACAAAAACTTACAGAACCAACCTGAAAACAAAATAAAAATTTCCAAAACTAATAACCCTACTGCCATATTACAAAGTAACTGGTTTATGTACTGTAGCATTTTTCTAAATATGCAAAAGCACCAATAAATTTGTAAAATGTTTAGGACGAAACAATTAAGATTATGTGGCCCTTGCGTCCTTTGGATTTTATGGAGGTGGCCCTCAAATGAAAAAGTTTGGACACCCCTGCTCTAGCACGACGCTTAAAGGGGCATGATGCAAATTTGGACTGCCATTTGAATGTTAAAGAACCATATTTTTCACCTGCACATGGTTTAAGAAATGTTTATGGACAGGAGGCACTACTGTGGCACAATGACTGTTGCCCCTAATTTTCCTGTAAAGTGAAATAATGGTGGACTGTTCTGGCTGAACTCTAACTTTTGCTCTGAGCGTGACATCATGCGCGTTTACGCTATTGTCCCTTTTGGTGTGAATGCAGCATGAGTGCTAAGACATGGCACGCTATAAAACTAAGTGTCCAGCAAAGCCGACTTGATTTGTTGATTTCCTGCTTTGTACTTGTTTGATTACATAAAAAAAAATAAAATAAAAAAAAGTATATCAACGCACTGCTAAACTGTCATTGGGTTCACAGGAATGGACGATTGACATCGGGAATGGTGCTTTATTAAACATAAGTTGTAAAAGTGGATTGGCATAGTTCAAGTGTAGTTTACATGTTCAAAGGGAGTACCAGAACTTATGTAGTCTTACTTTGCTATAAATGGGTTATGTATTAAAAATAAAGCATGCTTTTCTTAAATGCATAGATATTAGTGACTAAAACCTTCACCATCGTGTGTGATGTTTCAAAAAAGTGAGAATTTGTTCCTGTGATCCGTTTTGCAGTGCAGATGAAGCTACCAGAGCCAAGCAAATCAAGGTTTTGTTTTACAAAGCACGGCAGCGTTTCAAGTCCAGTTCATTGTTTAAAAAAAAGCACCCCTTTAACAAACACATTGGGTTTTAGATTTTACTTATGTAGTGTAGGATATTGTACAGTGCCTTTATAGAAATAGATTTTTGTCACTCTTGTAAAGTATGTTGTCTGTGTAAATAAAAAACAAACTGATTTATTTCATGTGATCTGTTTTGAAGGGCGAACGGATGGAGACTAAGAAGTGATCTGCACCAGACGAATCAGGGCTTCTGTTTTACGTTGCCGACGAGCCGGCTGACGCACGACACCAGGTAACACTCGTTCACATGACAAAAAAAACACAACCTTCCTTCCTCTATTTGAGGACTGGCTCCGTTGCCTGCGCAATGACGGGTGGAAAGGTATCGCTGGCCGGCTGGCAAGCAGGTTTGTCTTGGGAGGGAGGGCGGTGGCTGACCTGCTTGTCAGTCGGTCAGCGGTACCTTTCCACCCGTCGCCACACGGGGAATGGAGCTAGCTAACTTAGCTAGCATGCTAAGCTAGCCTCTTTGCTAGCTAGCATGCTTAGCTACCAAGCTAAGCTAGCCTCGTGGCTACCTAGCATGCTAAGCTAGCCTCTTGGCTAGCTAGCATGCTAAGCTAGCCTCGTGGCCAGCTAGCATGTTAAGCTAGCCTCTTGGCCAGCTAGCATGCTAAGCTAGCCTCTCGGCTAGCTTAGCATGCTAAGCTAGCCTCTTGGCTAGCTAGCCTTCCGCCTAGTTGCGGTTTAAATGTTCTTTTGTTGTTGTGACGTGTGTTACTGCAGTTTTCTGTAATTGTGTTTGTGAACTATTTTGCAGGGCAAAAGTGTCAGTGAAGCTACAGTCAAGCAAATCTTTCTACCCAACCAAAAAGAAGAGTACAAATCAAAGCCAAGCAGCAGGCGACAAGTGATGGGCGCCCGATTCATGGCAATCGGTGAAGACCAACTGCAGGCACCAGCTGTGGAAGGTAAGCCTCGGCTGGTCTGACTCTTATGGCTTTTCACAGAAATATGGCACAATAGTAATTTATGACTGTGTGGAGAACTTTAAATAAAATTGAATGTGTTGTATTCCAGTCTCTTGGTTGTAATTAGTTTAGATCTTCAAGTTACTCCGGCTATGTTGTCAATATAACCGAAACTAAACACAGCAAATTTTGCTACCTGCTAGAAGCATTTGTGGTAAATGCCCCCTTTTTTATATATCAAGTGGAATATTACCGAGGTAGATCACAGTAAAATTAAGAAAGTTAAAAGTGGATTATTGATGTAATTGTTGTAACCTCCTTCCAGTAGGAGTAAAGTTTGACATCCCTGATCTACATTGAAAATGGGCTTGACTGGTTACACTTCATATATTTAGAAAATGAGAATGGATCATTATCATGCAGCTTGTGCAACATTATTTTAATGTTTGATCATGTTTACACCAGGAAAACAATTGGGTCTAATTTTAATTTGGTTGTAATGAAAAAAAACAAATTGCTAATGGCCGGATGCCAAATTTGCTAATCTTAAAAACTAATGGAAGCACGATTTAATAAACATTGATTGTACTCTGAATGATGGACCTTAGATTGATTTCCTTGTTGACCTTGCGACTTACCGGTCGCTCGCTCACCCCGGGTTTTCACTGACTGCGGTTGTGGTGCGGTTGCGGTGCGGTGCGTCTTGACTGCGTGCTCCGGACGGGCCAATTTTTTTGTCATTCCACACCGGCTCCGCACAGCTGCGGTCCGGCAGCTCCGTCGCCGCCCACTTCCCAACGTGTCTCGCGGGACCGTGCGCGCGCGATCATGTGGCATTTCACAACGACAAACATACAGAAAGTCTGTGCTTCTTCTGCTATGAGATTCCATGCAGCATCTTTTTTTTGGTTGTCCTTGTAAAGTATATTAATAACGAGAGTCGGGTCAGTGCGGGTCCACTCTTTATTTCTGTCTTCCCCGTCCGGCTGCCGCTCAGTACGGCAAGCGAGACGGGCACAACAAGCAATCGCGAACATCAAACTCACAATACATTACAGTCCTTATAAAAAGGATGTGCCGTGTCATATATTATTTTGTGGTTTTCCACCTCCAATTTATTAAACCTCTCCGCGTCCATGTTTGCTGGTGTCTAAACCGTGAATGAGCACATGGCCCGGCGACGCCCACGTCACGTTCTGCTGATAAGCTTGCGAAATATGAGCTGGCGAGTGTTTTATTCTGAAAGGTAACCGGAAATTTATTTTGAAACTGCGTCGGTCTTCCTGTCCCGCTCGATGTGTTTTGTGCTAGCTTGCCATTTGCCGGAGGCCTACCGCATGCGGCGTCCGGCAAAAATAGAAAATAGGCTATCCTTGCGGAAGGCTTGCGGCACGCCGCAGGCCTTCCGCAGTCAACACGCAACGCACCCGCAAGCGGTGTAGACTGCACCATTCGAATGAATGGAATCTAATTGCTTGCGGCGCCGCACCGCACCGCAACCGGTGAAAACCCGGGGTCACTCATTCCTGTCTTGACTTTGGATGATTGTTTTTGAACGGTTAACTTAAGGCTGTGTATTTATGGATAGTCAGTAAGGGCAATTTCATTTGTGGAGTTGGATGACTGTGGTCCAATAAAGGTTGAAGTGAACACTTGTCCTATTTATTTTTTTTTAATGTTGAGAGAGAGAAAAATAGCTTTTAAGATGTTTAATGGCCCCAGTTGGACTAAAGTGTCAAACTAAGCAAGAATTACATCCACTGTGTATAAATGCTAAACATGCTTTGTTTAGGGTGCATTGCTCTTCTTGCGCTGTTAGTCAAGGGAGTTTCCCTCGCCATGGGCTGATATTAGGCAAAAATTGGCATCTGCCTTATTTTATTGTTGATGGCTTAATAGGATACATTTTAAAATGGGTGCTTTTATTCAGTGTTTATTGTTAAATAGACTTTATAGTCAAAACTTATACATTCAAAATACTTTGTCAAAACTTATACATTCAAGCCTGATACATTCAAAACCTATACATTCAAAATACTTTACTGGTCAAAACTTATACATTCAAAATAGTTTATTGTAAAACCTATACCTTTAAAACTTATACCTTTAAAACTTATACATTCAAAATACTTTGTCAAAACGTATACAGCCAAAATATTTTATTGCTGCAGTCAAAACGTATACATTCAAAATTTTTGTCAAAACTTAAATATCCAAAATACTTTATTGATGCAGTCAAAACTTATACATTCAAAATAGTTTATTGTCAAAACTTATACATTCAAAATTTTTGTCAAAACGTATCCATCCAAAATACTTTATTGCTGCAGTCAAAACGTATACATTCAAAATTTTTGTCAAAACTTATACATTCAAAATACTTAATTGATGCAGTTAAAACTTATACACTCAAAATACTTTGTCAAAACTTATACATTCAAAATACTTTATCGTCAAAACTTATACCTTTAAAACTTATACATTCAAAATACTTAATTGATGCAGTTAAAACTTATGCATTCAAAACTTATACATTCAAAATACTTAATTGATGCAGTTAAAACTTATGCATTCAAAACTTATACATTCAAAATACTTAATTGATGCAGTTAAAACTTATACACTCAAAATACTTTGTCAAAACTTATACACTCAAAATAGTTTATTGTCAAAACTTATACATTCAAAATACTTTGTCAAAACGTATACATTCAAAACTTATACATGCAAATTACTTTGTCAAAACGTATACATTCAAAACGTATACATTCAAAATTTTTCTCAAAACTTATACATTCAAAATACTTAATTGATGCAGTTAAAACTAATGCATTCAAAACTTATACATTCAAAATACTTAATTGATGCAGTTAAAACTTATACACTCAAAATACTTTGTCAAAACTTATACATTCAAAATAGTTTATTGTCAAAACTTATACCTTTAAAACATTTACATTCAAAATACTTTGTCAAAACGTATACATTCAAAACGTATACATTCAAAACTTATACATTCAAAACTTAAACATCCAAAATACTTTATTGATGCAGTCAAAACTTATACATTCAAAATACTTTGTCAAAACTTATACATTCAAAATTGCTAATGGCGGATATTCGGCAAATATTTGCATTGCCTTATTTTATTGTTGATGGCTGTTAAATTTAAAAATGGGTGCTTTTATTCAGTGTGCTTTGCAAGTAGACCCCCGACCTGCCAAAGAGGAAAGCAAAGGTAAGACTTGACCCAATTTGCAAATCCCTGACTTTTGTCTCATGACTCAAAATGGCTGGTAAAAATGATTCCTTCAAACCCGAGTGGCAACTCTGCCAACAGATCTGCAAGTGAAAGTCACTCATGTCTGTCTAACTTGTTTCTGCTACAGAAAAGCATCGTCGTGACGACGACGGTTGCATTTGGGCCACACAAGAATGCCGGAAGCAAAGAAGTGAAGACATTCGTTTCTCAGCTGGTCAGTAGTTGCATAGAAGATGCACTTGAAATAAAGTGAAATCAAAGAAGAAAATGTCAGTTCTCCTGCTATTTATTTGGAAAGCCCTTCACTGGTATAAATGTTAAGCAGATATTTGTCTTTATGAAAAGACAAACTAGCCGTCATTTTGTAAGATGTGAAAATCTTTTAACATTCAGCTTTTAAATAAAGGTTGTGCTGAAAGGCATTTTAGCTGCCCACTTGTTGAGCTGTTTTGAAACGGTAAACATTGACGGCAACTTTTTGTCCTGAGCAAATCACAATCTGAATCAATCCAGACAAAAATTATATCAGTCGTATCCCGCTCTAATGTTGACGCCAAAAGAATGTTCAAAGATGTTTGTATCATACGAATACTCGGGTAAGTTCACTGAACATCTGATAGAGGTCATTTAATGCTGAATTATGACTTGACTAAAAGAAAAACGTTGAATGGGTGGCATGCTATTTACTTGTACACCTTCATCCGCACTTACAGTCATACTTTTATACACCAAAAAACACTCATATAAACCGAAGAAACTTGTACACTTGAAATACTTAGTTTAAAAAAATTATGCACTTAAAATACTTTTACACCATCCAAAAACTTACACTTGAAATACTTTTACAGTCAAAAAACTTATACATGCAAAATACTTTAGTCAAAACTGACACACTCAAAATACTTTGTCAAAACATATACATTCAAAATACTTTACATTCAAAATACTTTATTGGCCAAACTTATAAATTCAAAATACATTACAGATCTAACTTATGCATTCAAAACGTATTCATTCACAATAGTTTACATTCAGAATACTTCATATTCACAATACTTTACATTCAAAATACTTAAGATTCAAAATGCTTTATTCTCAAAATACTTTACGTTCAAAATACTTAATAGTCAAAATACTTAATAGTCAAAATACTTAATAGTCAAAATACTTAATAGTCAAAATACTTAATAGTCAAAATACTTAATAGTCAAAATACTTAATAGTCAAAATACTTAATAGTCAAAATACTTAATAGTCAAAATACTTTATAGTCAAAATACTTAATATTCAAAATACTTTACATCCGAAATACTTTACATTCAAAATAGTTATACATTCAAAATACTTAGTGCTCAAAATACTTTATTCTCAAAATGCTTATACATTCAAAATGCTTTTCATTCAAAATACTTAGTGCTCAAAATACTTTATTGTCAAAATGCTTATACATTCAAAATACTTTACATCCGAAATACTTTACATTCTAAATACTTTACATTCTAAATACTTAGTGTTCCAAATACTTTATTCTCAAAATACTTTACATTAAAAATACTTTACATTAAAAATACTTATGCATTCAAAATACTTTATTCTCAAAATACTTTACATTCAAAATACTTTACATTCAAAATACTTAGTGCTCAAAATACTTTATTGTCAAAATGCTTATACATTCAAAATACTTTACATCCGAAATACTTTACATTCTAAATACTTTACATTCTAAATACTTAGTGTTCCAAATACTTTATTCTCAAAATACTTTACATTAAAAATACTTATGCATTCAAAATACTTTACATTCAAAATACTTTACATTCAAATAACTTATCCATTCAAAATACTTTATTCTCAAAATACTTTATTCTCAAAATACTTTAAATTCAAAATACTTTAAATTCAAAATACTTATGCATTCAAAATACTTTATTCTCAAAATACTTTATTCTCAAAATACTTTACATTCAAAACACTTTACATTCAAATAACTTATCCATTCAAAATACTTTATTCTCAAAATACTTTATTCTCAAAATACTTTAAATTCAAAATACTTATCCATTCAAAATACTTATCCATTCAAAATACTTATACATTCAAAATACTTATACATTCAAAATACTTTATTCTCAAAATACTTTATTCTCAAAATACTTTATTCTCAAAATAGTTTACATTCAAAATACTTAGTATTCAAAATACTTAGTATTCAAAATACTTAGTATTCAAAATACTTAGTATTCAAAATACTTAGTATTCAAAATGCTTATGCATTCAAAATACTTTATTCTCAAAATACTTTACATTAAAAATACTTTACATTAAAAATACTTTACATTAAAAATACTTATGCATTCAAAATACTTTATTCTCAAAATACTTTACATTCAAAATACTTTACATTCAAATAATTTATCCATTCAAAATACTTTATTCTCAAAATACTTTACATTCAAAATACTTAGTGCTCAAAATACTTTATTGTCAAAATGCTTATACATTCAAAATACTTTACATCCGAAATACTTTACATTCTAAATACTTTACATTCTAAATACTTAGTGTTCCAAATACTTTATTCTCAAAATACTTTACATTAAAAATACTTATGCATTCAAAATACTTTATTCTCAAAATACTTTACATTCAAAATACTTTACATTCAAATAACTTATCCATTCAAAATACTTTATTCTCAAAATACTTTATTCTCAAAATACTTTAAATTCAAAATACTTATCCATTCAAAATACTTATCCATTCAAAATACTTATACATTCAAAATACTTATACATTCAAAATACTTTATTCTCAAAATACTTTATTCTCAAAATACTTTATTCTCAAAATACTTTATTCTCAAAATAGTTTACATTCAAAATACTTAGTATTCAAAATACTTAGTATTCAAAATACTTAGTATTCAAAATACTTAGTATTCAAAATGCTTATGCATTCAAAATACTTTATTCTCAAAATACTTTACATTAAAAATACTTTACATTAAAAATACTTTACATTAAAAATACTTATGCATTCAAAATACTTTATTCTCAAAATACTTTACATTCAAAATACTTTACATTCAAATAATTTATCCATTCAAAATACTTTATTCTCAAAATACTTTACATTCAAAATACTTAGTGCTCAAAATACTTTATTGTCAAAATGCTTATACATTCAAAATACTTTACATCCGAAATACTTTACATTCTAAATACTTTACATTCTAAATACTTAGTGTTCCAAATACTTTATTCTCAAAATACTTTACATTAAAAATACTTATGCATTCAAAATACTTTATTCTCAAAATACTTTACATTCAAAATACTTTACATTCAAATAACTTATCCATTCAAAATACTTTATTCTCAAAATACTTTAAATTCAAAATACTTTAAATTCAAAATACTTTAAATTCAAAATACTTATGCATTCAAAATACTTTATTCTCAAAATACTTTATTCTCAAAATACTTTACATTCAAAACACTTTACATTCAAATAACTTATCCATTCAAAATACTTTATTCTCAAAATACTTTATTCTCAAAATACTTTAAATTCAAAATACTTATCCATTCAAAATACTTATCCATTCAAAATACTTATACATTGAAAATACTTATACATTCAAAATACTTTATTCTCAAAATACTTTATTCTCAAAATACTTTATTCTCAAAATAGTTTACATTCAAAATACTTAGTATTCAAAATACTTAGTATTCAAAATACTTAGTATTCAAAATACTTAGTATTCAAAATGCTTATGCATTCAAAATACTTTATTCTCAAAATACTTTACATTAAAAATACTTTACATTAAAAATACTTTACATTAAAAATACTTATGCATTCAAAATACTTTATTCTCAAAATACTTTACATTCAAAATACTTTACATTCAAATAATTTATCCATTCAAAA
Source organism: Festucalex cinctus (assembly GCF_051991245.1). Taxonomy (NCBI): domain Eukaryota; kingdom Metazoa; phylum Chordata; class Actinopteri; order Syngnathiformes; family Syngnathidae; genus Festucalex; species Festucalex cinctus. The sequence goes on from NC_135429.1 coordinate 14,719,270, forward strand.
TACTTTATTCTCAAAATACTTTACATTCAAAATACTTATCCATTCAAAATACTTTATTCTCAAAATACTTTATTCTCAAAATACTTTACATTCAAATAACTTATCCATTCAAAATACTTTATTCTCAAAATACTTTACATTCAAAATACTTTACATTCAAAATACTTATCCATTCAAAATACTTTATTCTCAAAATACTTTATTCTCAAAATACTTTACATTCAAAATACTTTACATTCAAATAATTTATCCATTCAAAATACTTTATTCTCAAAATACTTTACATTCAAAATACTTATCCATTCAAAATACTTTATTCTCAAAATACTTTATTCTCAAAATACTTTACATTCAAATAACTTATCCATTCAAAATACTTTATTCTCAAAATACTTTACATTCAAAATACTTTACATTCAAAATACTTATCCATTCAAAATACTTTATTCTCAAAATACTTTATTCTCAAAATACTTTACATTCAAATAACTTATCCATTCAAAATACTTTATTCTCAAAATACTTTACATTCAAAATACTTTACATTCAAAATACTTTACATTCAAATAACTTATCCATTCAAAATACTTTATTCTCAAAATACTTTAAATTCAAAATACTTATCCATTCAAAATACTTATCCATTCAAAATAGTTTACATTCAAAATACTTAGTATTCAAAATACTTAGTATTCAAAATACTTAGTATTCAAAATGCTTAGTATTCAAAATGCTTAGTATTCAAAATGCTTAGTATTCAAAATGCTTATGCATTCAAAATACTTTATTCTCAAAATACTTTACATTAAAAATACTTATCCATTCAAAATACTTATCCATTCAAAATACTTATACATTGAAAATACTTATACATTCAAAATACTTTATTCTCAAAATACTTTATTCTCAAAATACTTTATTCTCAAAATAGTTTACATTCAAATACTTAGTATTCAAAATACTTAGTATTCAAAATACTTAGTATTCAAAATACTTAGTATTCAAAATGCTTATGCATTCAAAATACTTTATTCTCAAAATACTTTACATTAAAAATACTTTACATTAAAAATACTTTACATTAAAAATACTTATGCATTCAAAATACTTTATTCTCAAAATACTTTACATTCAAAATACTTTACATTCAAATAATTTATCCATTCAAAATACTTTATTCTCAAAATACTTTACATTCAAAATACTTATCCATTCAAAATACTTTATTCTCAAAATACTTTATTCTCAAAATACTTTACATTCAAATAACTTATCCATTCAAAATACTTTATTCTCAAAATACTTTACATTCAAAATACTTTACATTCAAAATACTTATCCATTCAAAATACTTTATTCTCAAAATACTTTATTCTCAAAATACTTTACATTCAAAATACTTTACATTCAAATAATTTATCCATTCAAAATACTTTATTCTCAAAATACTTTACATTCAAAATACTTATCCATTCAAAATACTTTATTCTCAAAATACTTTATTCTCAAAATACTTTACATTCAAATAACTTATCCATTCAAAATACTTTATTCTCAAAATACTTTACATTCAAAATACTTTACATTCAAAATACTTATCCATTCAAAATACTTTATTCTCAAAATACTTTATTCTCAAAATACTTTACATTCAAATAACTTATCCATTCAAAATACTTTATTCTCAAAATACTTTACATTCAAAATACTTTACATTCAAAATACTTTACATTCAAATAACTTATCCATTCAAAATACTTTATTCTCAAAATACTTTAAATTCAAAATACTTATCCATTCAAAATACTTATCCATTCAAAATAGTTTACATTCAAAATACTTAGTATTCAAAATACTTAGTATTCAAAATACTTAGTATTCAAAATGCTTAGTATTCAAAATGCTTAGTATTCAAAATGCTTAGTATTCAAAATGCTTATGCATTCAAAATACTTTATTCTCAAAATACTTTACATTAAAAATACTTATGCATTCAAAATACTTATACATTCAAAATACTTATACATTCAAAATACTTTATTCTCAAAATACTTTATTCTCAAAATACTTTATTCTCAAAATACTTTACATTCAAAATACTTTACATTCAAATAATTTATCCATTCAAAATACTTTATTCTCAAAATACTTTACATTAAAAATACTTTACATTAAAAATACTTATGCATTCAAAATACTTTATTCTCAAAATACTTATACATTCAAAATACTTAGTATTCAAAATACTTAGTATTCAAAATACTTTACATTAAAAATACTTTACATTAAAAATACTTTGCATTAAAAATACTTATGCATTAAAAATACTTTATTCTCAAAATACTTTACATTCAAAATAATTTACATTCAAATAATTTATCCATTCAAAATACTTTATTCTCAAAATACTTTATTCTCAAAATACTTATCCATTCAAAATACTTATGTATTGAAAATACTTATGTATTGAAAATACTTAGTATTCAAAATACTTAGTATTCAAAATACTTTACATTAAAAATACTTTACATTAAAAATACTTTACATTAAAAATACTTATGCATTCAAAATACTTTACATTCAAAACACTTTACATTCAAATAACTTATCCATTCAAAATACTTTACATTCAAATAATTTATCCATTCAAAATACTTTATTCTCAAAATACTTTATTCTCAAAATACTTTATTCTCAAAATACTTTACATTCAAAATACTTTACATTCAAATAATTTATCCATTCAAAATACTTTATTCTCAAAATACTTTATTCTCAAAATACTTTATTCTCAAAATACTTAGTATTCAAAATGCTTATGCATTCAAAATACTTTATTCTCAAAATGCTTTATTCTCAAAATACATTACATTCGAAATACTTTATTCTCGAAATACTTAGTATTCGAAATACTTAGTATTCGAAATACTTATGCATTGGAAATACTTGTCCATTCAAAATACTTTACATTCTAAATACTTAAACACTCTAAATAACATTCAAAATATTTATTCTCAAAATACTTATACATTCAAAATACTTAGTATTCGAAAAGCTGATACATTCAAAATTCTACACATGGTCAAAGTGTGCAATTGGAATTCAGCCGTTTACCCGCTGGGACTTGACATAAATAGACTTGTAGTCGCTGCAAATACTTGACAAAATACGCTTGTGATCTCTTCAAATGCTTTAAAAATAGACACTTTTCATCACTACAAACCCTAAGCAAAACACACTTGGAATCAGCACAAACCCTAAGCAAAAGACACTTGGAATCACTGCAAATACTTGACAAAACACGCTTGGAATCACTGCAAACACTAAGTAAAAGACACTTGGAATCACTACAAATACTTGACAAAAGACACTTGGAACCACTACAAATACTTGACAAAAGAGACTTGGAACCACTACAAACACTAAGTAAAAGACACTTGGAATTAGCACAAACACTAAGTAAAAGACACTTGGAATTGGCACGAACGCTAAGCAAAAGACACTTGGAATTGGCACAAACACTAAGTAAAGGACGCTTGGAATTAACACAAACGCTAAGTAAAAGGCACTTGGAATTAGCACAAACACTAAGTAAAAGACACTTGGAATTGGCACAAGCACTAAGCAAAAGACACTTGGAATTGGCACAAACACTAAGTAAAAGACACTTGGAATTGGCACGAACGCTAAGCAAAAGACACTTGGAATTGGCACAAACACTAAGTAAAGGACGCTTGGAATTAACACAAACGCTAAGTAAAAGGCACTTGGAATTAGCACAAACACTAAGTAAAAGACACTTGGAATTGGCACAAGCACTAAGTAAAAGACACTTGGAATTGGCACAAACACTACGTAAAAGACACTTCGAATCACTACAAACAATAAGCAAAAGACACTTGGAACCACTACAAATACTTGACAAAAGAGACTTGGAACCACTACAAACACTAAGTAAAAGACACTTGGAATTAGCACAAACACTAAGTAAAAGACACTTGGAATTGGCACGAACGCTAAGCAAAAGACACTTGGAATTGGCACAAACACTAAGTAAAGGACGCTTGGAATTAACACAAACGCTAAGTAAAAGGCACTTGGAATTAGCACAAACACTAAGTAAAAGACACTTGGAATTGGCACAAGCACTAAGCAAAAGACACTTGGAATTGGCACAAACACTAAGTAAAGGACGCTTGGAATTAGCACAAACACTAAGTAAAAGACACTTGGAATTGGCACAAGCACTAAGTAAAAGACACTTGGAATTGGCACAAACACTACGTAAAAGACACTTCGAATCACTACAAACAATAAGCAAAAGACACTTGGAACCACTACAAATACTTGACAAAAGACACTTGGAACCACTGCAAACACTAAGCAAAAGACACTTGGAATCACTACAAACACTAAGTAAAAGACGCTTGGGATTAGCACAAACACTAAGTAAAAGACACTTGGAATTGGCACAAACACTGAGTAAAAGACACTTGGAATTGGCACAAACACTAAGTAAAAGACGCTTGGAATTAGCACAAACACTAAGTAAAAGACACTTGGAATCACTGCAAGCACTAAGTAAAAGACACTTGGAATTAGCACAAGCACTAAGTAAAAGACACTTGGAATCACTGCAAACACTAAGTAAAAGACACTTGGAATTAGCACAAACACTAAGTAAAATACATTTGGAATTAGCACAAACACTAAGCAAAAGACACTTGGAATTGGCACAAACACTAAGTAAAAGACACTTGGAATCACTACAAACACTAAGTAAAAGACACTTGGAATTAGCACAAACACTAAGTAAAAGACACTTGGAATTAGCACAAACACTAAGTAAAAGACACTTGGAATCACTACAAACACTAAGTAAAAGACACTTGGAATTAGCACAAACACTAAGTAAAAGACATTTGGAATTAGCACAAACCCTAAGCAAAAGACACTTGGCAAAAAACACTTGGAACCACTATAGATACTTTGCAAAAACACACTTGGAATCACTACAAATACTTTGCAAAAGACACTTGGAATCACTACAAATACTTGACAAAACACACTTGGAATCACTCCACATACTTTGCAAATAACACTTGGAACCACTACAAATACTTGACAAAAGACACTTGGAATCACTACAAACACTAAGCAAAAGACACTTGAAATCACTACAAATACTTGGAAAAGACACTTGGAATCACTGCAAATGCTTGACAAAAAAACACTTGGAATCACTGCAAACACTAAGCAAAAGACACTTGGAATCACTACAAATGCTAAGCAAAAGACACTTGGAATCACTACAAATGCTAAGCAAAAGACACTTGGAGTCACTACAAACACTAAGCAAAAAACACTTGGAATCGCTACAAATACTTGGCAAAACCCACTTGGAATCACTACAAAAACTTGGAAAAGACACTTAGAATCACTACAAACACTAAGCAAAAGACACTTGGAATCACTGCAAACACTAAGCAAAAGACACTTGGAACAAATGCTTGGAAAAGACACTTGGAATCGCTGCAAATACTTAACAAAAGACACTTGGAGCCAGCGCAAACACTAAGCAAAAGACACTTAGAATCACTACAAACCCTAAGCAAAAGACACTTGGAATCAACACAGACCCTAAGCAAAAGACACTTGGAATCAGCACAAACACTAAGCAAAAGACACTTGGAATCACTACAAAAACTTGGAAAAGACACTTAGAATCACTACAAACACTAAGCAAAAGACACTTGGAATCAGCGCAAACACTAATCAAAAGACGCCTCGAATCACTACAAATACTAAGCAAAAAGAGACTTGGAATCACTACAAAAACTTGGAAAAGACACTTGGAATCAGCGCAAACACTAGGCAAAAGACACTTGGAATCAGCACAAACACTGAGCAAAAGACACTTGGAATCAGCACAAACCCTAACCAAAAGACACTTGGAATCAGCACAAGCAAAAGACACTTGGAATCACTACAAAAACTTGGAAAAGACACTTAGAATCACTGCAAACCCTAAGCAAAAGACACTTGGAATCACTACAAACACTAAGCAAAAGACACTTGGAATCACTGCAAACACTAAGCAAAAGACACTTGGAATCATCACAAACCCTAAGCAAAAGACACTTGGAATCAGCACAAACCCTAAGCAAAAGACACTTGGAATCACCACAAACACTAATCAAAAGACACTTGGAATCACTACAAAAACTTGGAAAAGACACTTGGAATCACAACAAACACTAAACAAAAGATACTTGGAATCAGCACAAACACTAAGCAAAAGACACTTGGAATCACTACAGAAACTTGGAAAAGACACTTAGAATCACTACAAACCCTAAGCAAAAGACACTTGGAATCACTACAAACACTAAGCAAAAGACACTTGAAATCACTACAAATACTTGGAAAAGACACTTGGAATCACTGCAAATACTTGACAAAAAAACACTTCGAATCACTGCAAACACTAAGCAAAAGACACTTGGAATCACTACAAATGCTAAGCAAAAGACACTTGGAATCACTACAAATGCTAAGCAAAAGACACTTGAAATCACTACAAAAACTTGGAAAAGACACTTGGAATCACTACAAACACTAAGCAAAAAACACTTGGAATCACTACAAATACTTGGCAAAAACCACTTGGAATCACTACAAAAACTTGGAAAAGACACTTAGAGTCACTGCAAACCCTAAGCAAAAGACACTTGGAATCACTGCAAACACTAAGCAAAACACACTTGGAATCAGCACAAACACTAATCAAAAGACACCTCGAATCACTACAAATACTAAGCAAAAAGAGACTTGGAATCACTACAAAAACTTGGAAAAGACACTTGGAATCAGCACAAACACTGAGCAAAAAACACTTGGAATCAGCACAAACCCTAAGCAAAAGACACTTGGAATCAGCGCAAGCACTAAGCAAAAGACACTTGGAATCACTACAAAAACTTGGAAAAGACACTTAGAATCACTGCAAACCCTAAGCAAAAGACACTTGGAATCACTGCAAAAACTTGGGAAAGACACTTGGAATCACTACAAACACTAAACAAAAGACACTTGGAATCAGTGCAAACACTAAGCAAAAGACACTTGGAATCAGCACAAACCCTAAGCAAAAGACACTTGGAATCAGCACAAACACTAAGCAAAACACACTTGGAATCACTACAAAAAAACTTGCAAAAGACACTTAGAGTCACTACAAACCCTAACCAAAAGACACTTGGAATCAGCACAAGCAAAAGACACTTGGAATCACTACAAAAACTTGGAAAAGACACTTAGAATCACTGCAAACCCTAAGCAAAAGACACTTGGAATCACTACAAACACTAAGCAAAAGACACTTGGAATCACTGCAAACACTAAGCAAAAGACACTTGGAATCAGCACAAACCCTAAGCAAAAGACACTTGGAATCAGCACAAACCCTAAGCAAAAGACACTTGGAATCAGCACAAACACTAATCAAAAGACACTTGGAATCACTACAAAAACTTGGAAAAGACACTTGGAATCACAACAAACACTAAACAAAAGATACTTGGAATCAGCACAAACACTAAGCAAAAGACACTTGGAATCACTACAAAAACTTGGAAAAGACACTTAGAATCACTACAAACCCTAAGCAAAAGACACTTGGAATCACTACAAACACTAAGCAAAAGACACTTGGAATCACTACAAATACTTGGAAAAGACACTTGGAATCACTACAAGCACTAAGCAAAAGACACTTGGAATCACTACAAATACTAAGCAAAAGACACTTGAAACCACTACAAATACTTGGCAAAAGACACTTGGAAACAATACAAATACTTGACAAAAAACACTTGGAATCACTACAACCACTAACCAAGAGACACTTGAAATCACTACAAAAACTTGGAAAAGACACTTGCAATCACTACAAATGCTTGACAAAAACCACTTGGAAAACACACTTGGAATCACCACAAACACTAAGCAAAAGGCAACTTGGAGTCACTCCAAATACTTGGAAAAGACACTTGGAATCACTACAAGCACTAAGCAAAAGACACTTGGAATCGCTACAAATGCTTTACAGAAGACACTTGGAATCACTACAAACACTAAGCAAAAGACACTTGGAATCACTACAAATGCTAAGCAAAAGACACTTGGAATCACTACAAATACTTGGAAAAGACACTTGGAATCACTACAAACACTAAGCAAAAGACACTTAGAATCACTACAAACACTAAGCAGAAGACACTTGAAATCACTACAAATACTTGACAAAAAGACACTTGGAACCACTAACCAAGAAACACTTAAAGTCGCTACAAAAAACTTGGAAAAGACACTTAGAATCACTACAAACACTAAGCAAAAGACACTTGGAATCAGCACAAACCCTAAGCAAAAGACACTTGGAATCACTCCAAACACTAAGCAAAAGACACTTGGAATCGCCACAAACACTAAGCAAAAGACACTTGGAATCGCTACAATCACTAAGCAAAAGACACTTGGAATCACTACAAATACTTGGAAAAGACACTTGGAATCGCCACAAACACTAAGCAAAAGACACTTGAAATCACTACAAATACTTGGCAAAAGACACTTGGAATCAATACACATACTTGACAAAAACACTTGGAATCACTACAACCACTAGCCAAGAGACACTTGAAATCGCTACCAAAACTTGGAAAAGACACTTAGAATCACTTCAAACACTAAGCAAAAGACACTTGGAATCAGCACAAACCCTAAGCAAAAGACACTTGGAATCAGCACAAACACTAATCAAAAGACACTTGGAATCACTACAAAAAACTTTGAAACGACACTTGGAATCACTACAAATACTTGACAAAAGACACTTGAAAACAGCACAAATCCTAAACAAAAGACACTTGGAATCAGCACAAACACTAAGCAAAAGACACTTGGAATCACTACAAAAACTTGGAAAAGACACTTAGAATCACTACAAACCCTAAGCAAAAGAGACTTGGAGTCAGCACAAACCCTAAGCAAAAGACACTTGGAATCACTACAAATACTTGGAAAAGACACTTGGAATCACTACAAACACTAAGCAAAAGACACTTGGAATCACTACAAATGCTAAGCAAAAGACACTTGGAATCGCTACAAATGCTAAGCAAAAGACACTTGAAATCACTACAAAAACTTGGAAAAGACACTTGGAATCACTACAAACACTAAACAAAAGACACTTGGAATCAGCACAAACACTAAGCAAAAGACACTTGGAAACACTACAAAAACTTGGAAAAGACACTTAGAATCACTACAAACCCTAAGCAAAAGACACTTGGAATCGCTACAAACACTAAGCAAAAGACACTTGGAATCAGCACAAACCCTAAGCAAAAGACACTTGGAATCACTACAAACACTAAACAAAAGACACTTGGAGTCAGCACAAACCCTAAGCAAAAGACACTTGAAATCACTACAAAAACTTGGAAAAGACACTTGGAATCACTACAAACACTAAACAAAAGACACTTGGAATCAGCACAAACACTAAGCAAAAGACACTTGGAATCACTACAAAAACTTGGAAAAGACACTTAGAATCACTACAAACCCTAAGCAAAAGACACTTGGAATCACTACAAACACTAAGCAAAAGACACTTGAAATCACTACAAATGCTAAGCAAAAGACACTTGGAATCACTACAAAAACTTGGAAAAGACACTTGGAATCACTACAAACACTAAACAAAAGACACTTGGAATCAGCACAAACACTAAGCAAAAGACACTTGGAATCACTACAAAAACTTGGAAAAGACACTTAGAATCACTACAAACCCTAAGCAAAAGACACTTGGAATCACTACAAACACTAAGCAAAAGACACTTGGAATCAGCACAAACCCTAAGCAAAAGACACTTGGAATCACTACAAACACTAAACAAAAGACACTTGGAGTCAGCACAAACCCTAAGCAAAAGACACTTGAAATCACTACAAAAACTTGGAAAAGACACTTGGAATCACTACAAACACTAAACAAAAGACACTTGGAATCAGCACAAACACTAAGCAAAAGACACTTGGAATCACTACAAAAACTTGGAAAAGACACTTGGAATCGCTACAAATGCTTTACAGAAGACACTTGGAATCACTACAAATGCTAAGCAAAAGACACTTGAAATCACTACAAATACTTGGAAAAGACACTTGGAATCACTACAAACACTAAGCAAAAGACACTTAGAATCACTACAAACACTAAGCAGAAGACACTTGAAATCACTACAAATACTTGACAAAAGACACTTGGAACCACTACAACCACTAACCAAGAAACACTTAAAGTCGCTACAAAAAACTTGGAAAGGACACTTAGAATCACTACAAACACTAAGCAAAAGACACTTGGAATCAGCACAAACCCTAAGCAAAAGACACTTGGAATCACTCCAAACACTAAGCAAAAGACACTTGGAATCGCCACAAACACTAAGCAAAAGACACTTGGAATCGCTACAATCACTAAGCAGAAGACACTTGGAATCACTACAAATACTTGGAAAAGACACTTGGAATCGCCACAAACACTAAGCAAAAGACACTTGAAATCACTACAAATACTTGGCAAAAGACACTTGGAATCAATACACATACTTGACAAAAAACACTTGGAATCACTACAACCACTAGCCAAGAGACACTTGAAATCGCTACCAAAACTTGGAAAAGACACTTAGAATCACTTCAAACACTAAGCAAAAGACACTTGGAATCAGCACAAACCCTAAGCAAAAGACACTTGGAATCAGCACAAACACTAATCAAAAGACACTTGGAATCACTACAAAAAACTTTGAAACGACACTTGGAATCACTACAAATACTTGACAAAAGACACTTGAAAACAGCACAAATCCTAAACAAAAGACACTTGGAATCAGAACAAACACTAAGCAAAAGACACTTGGAATCACTACAAAAACTTGGAAAAGACACTTGGAATCACTACAAACACTAAGCAAAAGACACTTGGAATCACTACAAATGCTAAGCAAAAGACACTTGGAATCGCTACAAATGCTAAGCAAAAGACACTTGAAATCACTACAAAAACTTGGAAAAGACACTTGGAATCACTACAAACACTAAGCAAAAGACACTTGGAATCACTACAAATGCTAAGCAAAAGACACTTGGAATCACTACAAACCCTAAGCAAAAGAGACTTGGAGTCAGCACAAACCCTAAGCAAAAGACACTTGGAATCACTACAAATACTTGGAAAAGACACTTGGAATCACTACAAACACTAAGCAAAAGACACTTGGAATCACTACAAATGCTAAGCAAAAGACACTTGGAATCGCTACAAATGCTAAGCAAAAGACACTTGAAATCACTACAAAAACTTGGAAAAGACACTTGGAATCACTACAAACACTAAACAAAAGACACTTGGAATCAGCACAAACACTAAGCAAAAGACACTTGGAATCACTACAAAAACTTGGAAAAGACACTTAGAATCACTACAAACCCTAAGCAAAAGACACTTGGAATCGCTACAAACACTAAGCAAAAGACACTTGGAATCAGCACAAACCCTAAGCAAAAGACACTTGGAATCACTACAAACACTAAACAAAAGACACTTGGAGTCAGCACAAACCCTAAGCAAAAGACACTTGAAATCACTACAAAAACTTGGAAAAGACACTTGGAATCACTACAAACACTAAACAAAAGACACTTGGAATCAGCACAAACACTAAGCAAAAGACACTTGGAATCACTACAAAAACTTGGAAAAGACACTTAGAATCACTACAAACCCTAAGCAAAAGACACTTGGAATCACTACAAACACTAAGCAAAAGACACTTGAAATCACTACAAATGCTAAGCAAAAGACACTTGAAATCACTACAAAAACTTGGAAAAGACACTTGGAATCACTACAAACACTAAACAAAAGACACTTGGAATCAGCACAAACACTAAGCAAAAGACACTTGGAATCACTACAAAAACTTGGAAAAGACACTTAGAATCACTACAAACCCTAAGCAAAAGACACTTGGAATCAGCACAAACCCTAAGCAAAAGACACTTGGAATCACTACAAACACTAAACAAAAGACACTTGGAGTCAGCACAAACCCTAAGCAAAAGACACTTGAAATCACTACAAAAACTTGGAAAAGACACTTGGAATCACTACAGACACTAAACAAAAGACACTTGGAATCAGCACAAACACTAAGCAAAAGACACTTGAAATCACTACAAAAACTTGGAAAAGACACTTAGAATCACTACAAACCCTAAGCAAAAGACACTTGGAATCACTACAAACACTAAGCAAAAGACACTTGAAATCACTACAAATACTTGGAAAAGACACTTGGAATCACTACAAACACTAAGCAAAAGACACTTGGAATCACTACAAATGCTAAGCAAAAGACACTTGGAATCGCTACAAATGCTAAGCAAAAGACACTTGGAATCACTCCAAACACTAAGCAAAAGACACTTGGAATCGCTACAATCACTAAGCAAAAGACACTTGGAATCACTACAAATACTTGGAAAAGACACTTGGAATCGCCACAAACACTAAGCAAAAGACACTTGAAATCACTACAAATACTTGGCAAAAGACACTTGGAGTCAATACACATACTTGACAAAAAACACTTGGAATCACTACAACCACTAGCCAAGAGACACTTGAAATCGCTACCAAAACTTGGAAAAGACACTTAGAATCACTTCAAACACTAAGCAAAAGACACTTGGAATCAGCACAAACACTAAGTAAAGGACGCTTGGAATTAACACAAACGCTAAGTAAAAGGCACTTGGAATTAGCACAAACACTAAGTAAAAGACACTTGGAATTGGCACAAGCACTAAGTAAAAGACACTTGGAATTGGCACAAACACTACGTAAAAGACACTTCGAATCACTACAAACAATAAGCAAAAGACACTTGGAACCACTACAAATACTTGACAAAAGACACTTGGAACCACTGCAAACACTAAGCAAAAGACACTTGGAATCACTACAAACACTAAGTAAAAGACGCTTGGGATTAGCACAAACACTGAGTAAAAGACACTTGGAATTGGCACAAACACTAAGTAAAAGACGCTTGGAATTAGCACAAACACTAAGTAAAAGACACTTGGAATCACTGCAAGCACTAAGTAAAAGACACTTGGAATTAGCACAAGCACTAAGTAAAAGACACTTGGAATCACTGCAAACACTAAGTAAAAGACACTTGGAATTAGCACAAACACTAAGTAAAAGACACTTGGAATTAGCACAAACACTAAGTAAAAGACACTTGGAATTGGCACAAACCCTAAGTAGAAGACACTTGGAATCACTACAAACACTAGGTATAAGACACTTGGAATTAGCACAAACACTAAGCAAAAGACACTTGGAACCACTACAAATACTTTACAAAAGACACTTGGAATCACTACAAATACTTGACAAAAGACACTTGGAACCACTACAAATACTTGACAAAAGAGACTTGGAACCACTACAAACACTAAGTAAAAGACACTTGGAATTAGCACAAACACTAAGTAAAAGACACTTGGAATTGGCACAAACACTAAGTAAAGGACGCTTGGAATTAACACAAACGCTAAGTAAAAGGCACTTGGAATTAGCACAAACACTAAGTAAAAGACACTTGGAATTGGCACAAGCACTAAGCAAAAGACACTTGGAATTGGCACAAACACTAAGTAAAGGACGCTTGGAATTAACACAAACGCTAAGTAAAAGGCACTTGGAATTAGCACAAACACTAAGTAAAAGACACTTGGAATTGGCACAAGCACTAAGTAAAAGACACTTGGAATTGGCACAAACACTACGTAAAAGACACTTCGAATCACTACAAACAATAAGCAAAAGACACTTGGAACCACTACAAATACTTGACAAAAGACACTTGGAGCCACTGCAAACACTAAGCAAAAGACACTTGGAATCACTACAAACACTAAGTAAAAGACGCTTGGGATTAGCACAAACACTAAGTAAAAGACACTTGGAATTGGCACAAACACTGAGTAAAAGACACTTGGAATTGGCACAAACACTAAGTAAAAGACGCTTGGAATTAGCACAAACACTAAGTAAAAGACACTTGGAATCACTGCAAGCACTAAGTAAAAGACACTTGGAATTAGCACAAGCACTAAGTAAAAGACACTTGGAATCACTGCAAACACTAAGTAAAAGACACTTGGAATTAGCACAAACACTAAGTAAAAGACACTTGGAATTAGCACAAACACTAAGTAAAATACATTTGGAATTAGCACAAACACTAAGCAAAACACACTTGGAATTGGCACAAACACTAAGTAAAAGACACTTGGAATCACTACAAACACTAAGTAAAAGACACTTGGAATTAGCACAAACACTAAGTAAAAGACACTTGGAATTGGCACAAACACTAAGTAAAAGACACTTGGAATTGGCACAAACACTAAGTAAAAGACACTTCGAATCACTACAAACACTAAGTAAAAGACACTTGGGATTAGCACAAACACTAAGTAAAAGACACTTGGAATCGGCACAAACACTAAGTAAAAGACACTTGGAATTAGCACAAACACTAAGTAAAAGACACTTGGAATCACTACAAACACTAAGTAAAAGACACTTGGAATTAGCACAAACACTAAGTAAAAGACATTTGGAATTAGCACAAACCCTAAGCAAAAGACACTTGGCAAAAAACACTTGGAACCACTATAGATACTTTGCAAAAACACACTTGGAATCACTACAAATACTTTGCAAAAGACACTTGGAATCACTACAAATACTTGACAAAACACACTTGGAATCACTCCACATACTTTGCAAATAACACTTGGAACCACTACAAATACTTGACAAAAGACACTTGGAATCACTACAAACACTAAGCAAAAGACACTTGAAATCACTACAAATACTTGGAAAAGACACTTGGAATCACTGCAAATGCTTGACAAAAAAACACTTGGAATCACTGCAAACACTAAGCAAAAGACACTTGGAATCACTACAAATGCTAAGCAAAAGACACTTGGAATCACTACAAATGCTAAGCAAAAGACACTTGGAATCACTACAAACACTAAGCAAAAAACACTTGGAATCGCTACAAATACTTGGCAAAACCCACTTGGAATCACTACAAAAACTTGGAAAAGACACTTAGAATCACTACAAACACTAAGCAAAAGACACTTGGAATCACTGCAAACACTAAGCAAAAGACACTTGGAACAAATGCTTGGAAAAGACACTTGGAATCGCTGCAAATACTTAACAAAAGACACTTGGAACCAGCACAAACACTAAGCAAAAGACACTTAGAATCACTACAAACCCTAAGCAAAAGACACTTGGAATCAACACAGACCCTAAGCAAAAGACACTTGGAATCAGCACAAACCCTAAGCAAAAGACACTTGGGATCAGCACAAACACTAAGCAAAAGACACTTGGAATCACTACAAACACTAGTCAAAAAGACCCTTGGAATCACTACAAAAACTTGGAAAAGACACTTAGAATCACTACAAACACTAAGCAAAAGACACTTGGAATCAGCGCAAACACTAATCAAAAGACGCCTCGAATCACTACAAATACTAAGCAAAAAGAGACTTGGAATCACTACAAAAACTTGGAAAAGACACTTGGAATCAGCGCAAACACTAGGCAAAAGACACTTGGAATCAGCACAAACACTGAGCAAAAGACACTTGGAATCAGCACAAACCCTAACCAAAAGACACTTGGAATCAGCACAAGCAAAAGACACTTGGAATCACTACAAAAACTTGGAAAAGACACTTAGAATCACTGCAAACCCTAAGCAAAAGACACTTGGAATCACTACAAACACTAAGCAAAAGACACTTGGAATCACTGCAAACACTAAGCAAAAGACACTTGGAATCAGCACAAACCCTAAGCAAAAGACACTTGGAATCAGCACAAACCCTAAGCAAAAGACACTTGGAATCAGCACAAACACTAATCAAAAGACACTTGGAATCACTACAAAAACTTGGAAAAGACACTTGGAATCACAACAAACACTAAACAAAAGATACTTGGAATCAGCACAAACACTAAGCAAAAGACACTTGGAATCACTACAGAAACTTGGAAAAGACACTTAGAATCACTACAAACCCTAAGCAAAAGACACTTGGAATCACTACAAACACTAAGCAAAAGACACTTGAAATCACTACAAATACTTGGAAAAGACACTTGGAATCACTGCAAATACTTGACAAAAAAACACTTCGAATCACTGCAAACACTAAGCAAAAGACACTTGGAATCACTACAAATGCTAAGCAAAAGACACTTGGAATCACTACAAATGCTAAGCAAAAGACACTTGAAATCACTACAAAAACTTGGAAAAGACACTTGGAATCACTACAAACACTAAGCAAAAAACACTTGGAATCACTACAAATACTTGGCAAAAACCACTTGGAATCACTACAAAAACTTGGAAAAGACACTTAGAATCACTGCAAACCCTAAGCAAAAGACACTTGGAATCACTGCAAACACTAAGCAAAACACACTTGGAATCAGCACAAACACTAATCAAAAGACACCTCGAATCACTACAAATACTAAGCAAAAAGAGACTTGGAATCACTACAAAAACTTGGAAAAGACACTTGGAATCAGCACAAACACTGAGCAAAAAACACTTGGAATCAGCACAAACCCTAAGCAAAAGACACTTGGAATCAGCGCAAGCACTAAGCAAAAGACACTTGGAATCACTACAAAAACTTGGAAAAGACACTTAGAATCACTGCAAACCCTAAGCAAAAGACACTTGGAATCACTACAAAAACTTGGGAAAGACACTTGGAATCACTACAAACACTAAACAAAAGACACTTGGAATCAGTGCAAACACTAAGCAAAAGACACTTGGAATCAGCACAAACCCTAAGCAAAAGACACTTGGAATCAGCACAAACACTAAGCAAAACACACTTGGAATCACTACAAAAAAACTTGCAAAAGACACTTAGAATCACTACAAACCCTAACCAAAAGACACTTGGAATCACTACAAAAACTTGGAAAAGACACTTAGAATCACTGCAAACCCTAAGCAAAAGACACTTGGAATCACTACAAACACTAAGCAAAAGACACTTGGAATCACTGCAAACACTAAGCAAAAGACACTTGGAATCAGCACAAACCCTAAGCAAAAGACACTTGGAATCAGCACAAACCCTAAGCAAAAGACACTTGGAATCAGCACAAACACTAATCAAAAGACACTTGGAATCACTACAAAAACTTGGAAAAGACACTTGGAATCACAACAAACACTAAACAAAAGATACTTGGAATCAGCACAAACACTAAGCAAAAGACACTTGGAATCACTACAGAAACTTGGAAAAGACACTTAGAATCACTACAAACCCTAAGCAAAAGACACTTGGAATCACTACAAACACTAAGCAAAAGACACTTGAAATCACTACAAATACTTGGAAAAGACACTTGGAATCACTGCAAATACTTGACAAAAAAACACTTCGAGTCACTGCAAACACTAAGCAAAAGACACTTGGAATCACTACAAATGCTAAGCAAAAGACACTTGGAATCACTACAAATACTTGACAAAAGACACTTGGCAAAACACACTTGGGACCACTACAAATACTTCACAAAAAACACTTAGAATCACTACAAAAGCTTTTCAAAAACACACTTGGAATCACTACAACCACTAAGCAAAAGACACTTGGAATCACTACAAATACTTGGAAAAGACACTTGGAATCACTACAAGCACTAAGCAAAAGACACTTGGAATCACTACAAATACTAAGCAAAAGACACTTGAAACCACTACAAATACTTGGCAAAAGACACTTGGAAACAATACAAATACTTGACAAAAAACACTTGGAATCACTACAACCACTAACCAAGAGACACTTGAAATCACTACAAAAACTTGGAAAAGACACTTGCAATCACTACAAATGCTTGACAAAAACCACTTGGAAAACACACTTGGAATCACCACAAACACTAAGCAAAAGGCACTTGGAGTCACTCCAAATACTTGGAAAAGACACTTGGAATCACTACAAGCACTAAGCAAAAGACACTTGAAATCGCTACAAATACTTGGAAGAGACACTTGGAATCGCTACAAATGCTTTACAGAAGACACTTGGAATCACTACAAACACTAAGCAAAAGACACTTGGAATCACTACAAATGCTAAGCAAAAGACACTTGGAATCACTACAAATACTTGGAAAAGACACTTGGAATCACTACAAACACTAAGCAAAAGACACTTAGAATCACTACAAACACTAAGCAGAAGACACTTGAAATCACTACAAATACTTGACAAAAAGACACTTGGAACCACTAACCAAGAAACACTTAAAGTCGCTACAAAAAACTTGGAAAAGACACTTAGAATCACTACAAACACTAAGCAAAAGACACTTGGAATCAGCACAAACC
Source organism: Festucalex cinctus (assembly GCF_051991245.1). Lineage (NCBI taxonomy): Eukaryota > Metazoa > Chordata > Actinopteri > Syngnathiformes > Syngnathidae > Festucalex > Festucalex cinctus. Next base: position 14,737,899 of record NC_135429.1, read on the forward strand.
CTAAGCAAAAGACACTTGGAATCACTCCAAACACTAAGCAAAAGACACTTGGAATCGCCACAAACACTAAGCAAAAGACACTTGGAATCGCTACAATCACTAAGCAAAAGACACTTGGAATCACTACAAATACTTGGAAAAGACACTTGGAATCGCCACAAACACTAAGCAAAAGACACTTGAAATCACTACAAATACTTGGCAAAAGACACTTGGAATCAATACACATACTTGACAAAAAACACTTGGAATCACTACAACCACTAGCCAAGAGACACTTGAAATCGCTACCAAAACTTGGAAAAGACACTTAGAATCACTTCAAACACTAAGCAAAAGACACTTGGAATCAGCACAAACCCTAAGCAAAAGACACTTGGAATCAGCACAAACACTAATCAAAAGACACTTGGAATCACTACAAAAAACTTTGAAACGACACTTGGAATCACTACAAATACTTGACAAAAGACACTTGAAAACAGCACAAATCCTAAACAAAAGACACTTGGAATCAGCACAAACACTAAGCAAAAGACACTTGGAATCACTACAAAAACTTGGAAAAGACACTTAGAATCACTACAAACCCTAAGCAAAAGAGACTTGGAGTCAGCACAAACCCTAAGCAAAAGACACTTGGAATCACTACAAATACTTGGAAAAGACACTTGGAATCACTACAAACACTAAGCAAAAGACACTTGGAATCACTACAAATGCTAAGCAAAAGACACTTGGAATCGCTACAAATGCTAAGCAAAAGACACTTGAAATCACTACAAAAACTTGGAAAAGACACTTGGAATCACTACAAACACTAAACAAAAGACACTTGGAATCAGCACAAACACTAAGCAAAAGACACTTGGAATCACTACAAAAACTTGGAAAAGACACTTAGAATCACTACAAACCCTAAGCAAAAGACACTTGGAATCGCTACAAACACTAAGCAAAAGACACTTGGAATCAGCACAAACCCTAAGCAAAAGACACTTGGAATCACTACAAACACTAAACAAAAGACACTTGGAGTCAGCACAAACCCTAAGCAAAAGACACTTGAAATCACTACAAAAACTTGGAAAAGACACTTGGAATCACTACAAACACTAAACAAAAGACACTTGGAATCAGCACAAACACTAAGCAAAAGACACTTGGAATCACTACAAAAACTTGGAAAAGACACTTAGAATCACTACAAACCCTAAGCAAAAGACACTTGGAATCACTACAAACACTAAGCAAAAGACACTTGAAATCACTACAAATGCTAAGCAAAAGACACTTGAAATCACTACAAAAACTTGGAAAAGACACTTGGAATCACTACAAACACTAAACAAAAGACACTTGGAATCAGCACAAACACTAAGCAAAAGACACTTGGAATCACTACAAAAACTTGGAAAAGACACTTAGAATCACTACAAACCCTAAGCAAAAGACACTTGGAATCACTACAAACACTAAGCAAAAGACACTTGGAATCAGCACAAACCCTAAGCAAAAGACACTTGGAATCACTACAAACACTAAACAAAAGACACTTGGAGTCAGCACAAACCCTAAGCAAAAGACACTTGAAATCACTACAAAAACTTGGAAAAGACACTTGGAATCACTACAAACACTAAACAAAAGACACTTGGAATCAGCACAAACACTAAGCAAAAGACACTTGGAATCACTACAAAAACTTGGAAAAGACACTTGGAATCGCTACAAATGCTTTACAGAAGACACTTGGAATCACTACAAATGCTAAGCAAAAGACACTTGAAATCACTACAAATACTTGGAAAAGACACTTGGAATCACTACAAACACTAAGCAAAAGACACTTAGAATCACTACAAACACTAAGCAGAAGACACTTGAAATCACTACAAATACTTGACAAAAGACACTTGGAACCACTACAACCACTAACCAAGAAACACTTAAAGTCGCTACAAAAAACTTGGAAAAGACACTTAGAATCACTACAAACACTAAGCAAAAGACACTTGGAATCAGCACAAACCCTAAGCAAAAGACACTTGGAATCACTCCAAACACTAAGCAAAAGACACTTGGAATCGCCACAAACACTAAGCAAAAGACACTTGGAATCGCTACAATCACTAAGCAGAAGACACTTGGAATCACTACAAATACTTGGAAAAGACACTTGGAATCGCCACAAACACTAAGCAAAAGACACTTGAAATCACTACAAATACTTGGCAAAAGACACTTGGAATCAATACACATACTTGACAAAAAACACTTGGAATCACTACAACCACTAGCCAAGAGACACTTGAAATCGCTACCAAAACTTGGAAAAGACACTTAGAATCACTTCAAACACTAAGCAAAAGACACTTGGAATCAGCACAAACCCTAAGCAAAAGACACTTGGAATCAGCACAAACACTAATCAAAAGACACTTGGAATCACTACAAAAAACTTTGAAACGACACTTGGAATCACTACAAATACTTGACAAAAGACACTTGAAAACAGCACAAATCCTAAACAAAAGACACTTGGAATCAGAACAAACACTAAGCAAAAGACACTTGGAATCACTACAAAAACTTGGAAAAGACACTTGGAATCACTACAAACACTAAGCAAAAGACACTTGGAATCACTACAAATGCTAAGCAAAAGACACTTGGAATCGCTACAAATGCTAAGCAAAAGACACTTGAAATCACTACAAAAACTTGGAAAAGACACTTGGAATCACTACAAACACTAAGCAAAAGACACTTGGAATCACTACAAATGCTAAGCAAAAGACACTTGGAATCACTACAAACCCTAAGCAAAAGAGACTTGGAGTCAGCACAAACCCTAAGCAAAAGACACTTGGAATCACTACAAATACTTGGAAAAGACACTTGGAATCACTACAAACACTAAGCAAAAGACACTTGGAATCACTACAAATGCTAAGCAAAAGACACTTGGAATCGCTACAAATGCTAAGCAAAAGACACTTGAAATCACTACAAAAACTTGGAAAAGACACTTGGAATCACTACAAACACTAAACAAAAGACACTTGGAATCAGCACAAACACTAAGCAAAAGACACTTGGAATCACTACAAAAACTTGGAAAAGACACTTAGAATCACTACAAACCCTAAGCAAAAGACACTTGGAATCGCTACAAACACTAAGCAAAAGACACTTGGAATCAGCACAAACCCTAAGCAAAAGACACTTGGAATCACTACAAACACTAAACAAAAGACACTTGGAGTCAGCACAAACCCTAAGCAAAAGACACTTGAAATCACTACAAAAACTTGGAAAAGACACTTGGAATCACTACAAACACTAAACAAAAGACACTTGGAATCAGCACAAACACTAAGCAAAAGACACTTGGAATCACTACAAAAACTTGGAAAAGACACTTAGAATCACTACAAACCCTAAGCAAAAGACACTTGGAATCACTACAAACACTAAGCAAAAGACACTTGAAATCACTACAAATGCTAAGCAAAAGACACTTGAAATCACTACAAAAACTTGGAAAAGACACTTGGAATCACTACAAACACTAAACAAAAGACACTTGGAATCAGCACAAACACTAAGCAAAAGACACTTGGAATCACTACAAAAACTTGGAAAAGACACTTAGAATCACTACAAACCCTAAGCAAAAGACACTTGGAATCAGCACAAACCCTAAGCAAAAGACACTTGGAATCACTACAAACACTAAACAAAAGACACTTGGAGTCAGCACAAACCCTAAGCAAAAGACACTTGAAATCACTACAAAAACTTGGAAAAGACACTTGGAATCACTACAGACACTAAACAAAAGACACTTGGAATCAGCACAAACACTAAGCAAAAGACACTTGGAATCACTACAAAAACTTGGAAAAGACACTTAGAATCACTACAAACCCTAAGCAAAAGACACTTGGAATCACTACAAACACTAAGCAAAAGACACTTGAAATCACTACAAATACTTGGAAAAGACACTTGGAATCACTACAAACACTAAGCAAAAGACACTTGGAATCACTACAAATGCTAAGCAAAAGACACTTGGAATCGCTACAAATGCTAAGCAAAAGACACTTGGAATCACTCCAAACACTAAGCAAAAGACACTTGGAATCGCTACAATCACTAAGCAAAAGACACTTGGAATCACTACAAATACTTGGAAAAGACACTTGGAATCGCCACAAACACTAAGCAAAAGACACTTGAAATCACTACAAATACTTGGCAAAAGACACTTGGAGTCAATACACATACTTGACAAAAAACACTTGGAATCACTACAACCACTAGCCAAGAGACACTTGAAATCGCTACCAAAACTTGGAAAAGACACTTAGAATCACTTCAAACACTAAGCAAAAGACACTTGGAATCAGCACAAACACTAAGCAAAAGACACTTGGAATCAGCACAAACACTAAGCAAAAGACACTTAGGATCACTACAAACACTAAGCAAAAGACACTTGGAATCAGCACAAACACTAAGCAGAATACACTTGGAATCAGCACACACGCTAATCAAAAGACACTTGGAATCACTACAAAAACTTGGAGAAGACACTTAGAATCACTACAAACACTAAGCAAAAGACACTTGGAATCAGCACAAACCCTAAGCAAAAGACACTTGAAATCACTACAAAAACTTGGAAAAGACACTTGGAATCACTGCAAACCCTAAGCAAAAGCCACTTGGAGTCAGCACAGACCCTAAGCAAAAGACACTTGGAATCACTACAAATACTAAGCAAAAGACACTTGGAATCACTACAAACACTAAACAAAAGACACTTGGAATCACTACAAACACTAAGCAAAAAGACACTTGAAATCACTGCAAATGCTTGGAAAAGACACTTGGAGTCACTACAAATACTTGACAAAAAACACTTGGAAAAGACACTTGGAATCACTACAAATACTAAGCAAAAGAAACTTGGCAAAAAACACTTGGAATCACTACAAATACTAAGCAAAAGAAACTTGGCAAAAGACACTTGGAACCACTACAAATACTTAACAAAAACCACTTGTGATCACTACAAATGCTTTGCAAAAACACACTTGGAATCACTACAAATACTTGGCAAAAGACACTTGGAATCACTTCAAATACTTGCCAAAAGACACTTGGAATCACTTCAAATGCTTTACAAAAAACACTTGGAATCACTTCAAATACTTGACAAAAGACACTTGGAATCACTTCAAATACTTTGCAAAAAACACTTGGAATCACTTCAAATACTTTGCAAAAGACACTTGGAATCACTACAAATACTTGCCAAAAGACACTTGGAATCACTACAAATACTTGCCAAAAGACACTTGGAATCACTACAAATACTTGCCAAAACACACTTGGAATCACTACAAATACTTGACAAAAGACACTTGGAATCACTACAAATGCTTTGCAAAAAGCACTTGGAATCACTACAAATACTTTGCAGAAAAACACTTGGAATCACTACAAATACTAGGGGTGTGAATTGCCTAGTATCTGACGATTCGATTTGTGTCACGATTCGATTCAATACCGATTAATCCCGATACGAATTTATAAGTCGATTGTTGCGATTTTTTAAAATTCAAATTTAGAAAATGCTAATCAGTAAACTTGTACAGTCTAAGATTTGTGTGAAAATGTAATATTTATTTATCTGAAACTTCAGTTTTATGCAGGTTGTCATCTCTTTCATGTTCAACAGCATTGAAATAAAATATTAATGCTTAATGTTCCATTAAAATAACATCTTCTATGCTTAAGGTGTGAACCCTAACCCGAAGTAAGACATTTTGTTGAATATTTTCCCATTGAAGATGGAAGTTTAAAAATCGATTCGCCGCCTATTGAATCGATTCGAGAATTGCGCAATGTAGTATAGCGATATATTGCCAAATCGTTTTTTTTTTTCACCCCTAACAAATACTTTGCAAAAAACACTTGGAATCACTACAAATGCTTTGTAAAAAGACACTTGGAATCACTACAAATACTTTGCAAAAGACACTTGGAACCACTACAAACACTAAGCAAAAGACACTTGGAATCACTACAAATACTTGGCAAAAACCACTTGGAATCACTACAAAAACTTGGAAAAGACACTTAGAATCACTACAAACACTAAGCAAAAGACACTTGGAATCACTGCAAACACTAAGCAAAAGACACTTGGAACAAATACTTGGAAAAGACACTTGGAATCACTGCAAATGCTTGACAAAAAAACACTTGGAATCACTGCAAACACTAAGCAAAAGACACTTGGAATCACTACAAATGCTAAGCAAAAGACACTTGGAATCACTACAAATGCTAAGCAAAAGACACTTGGAATCACTACAAACACTAAGCAAAAAACACTTGGAATCACTACAAATACTTGGCAAAAACCACTTGGAATCACTACAAAAACTTGGAAAAGACACTTAGAATCACTACAAACACTAAGCAAAAGACACTTGGAATCACTGCAAACACTAAGCAAAAGACACTTGGAACAAATGCTTGGAAAAGACACTTGGAATCGCTGCAAATACTTACCAAAAGACACTTGGAACCAGCACAAACACTAAGCAAAAGACACTTAGAATCACTACAAACCCTAAGCAAAAGACACTTGGAATCAACACAGACCCTAAGCAAAAGACACTTGGAATCAGCACAAACCCTAAGCAAAAGACACTTGGGATCAGCACAAACACTAAGCAAAAGACACTTGGAATCACTACAAACACTAGTCAAAAAGACCCTTGGAATCACTACAAAAACTTGGAAAAGACACTTAGAATCACTACAAACACTAAGCAAAAGACACTTGGAATCAGCGCAAACACTAATCAAAAGACACCTCGAATCACTACAAATACTAAGCAAAAAGAGACTTGGAATCACTACAAAAACTTGGAAAAGACACTTGGAATCAGCGCAAACACTAGGCAAAAGACACTTGGAATCAGCACAAACACTGAGCAAAAGACACTTGGAATCAGCACAAACCCTAACCAAAAGACACTTGGAATCAGCACAAGCAAAAGACACTTGGAATCACTACAAAAACTTGGAAAAGACACTTAGAATCACTGCAAACCCTAAGCAAAAGACACTTGGAATCACTACAAACACTAAGCAAAAGACACTTGGAATCACTGCAAACACTAAGCAAAAGACACTTGGAATCAGCACAAACCCTAAGCAAAAGACACTTGGAATCAGCACAAACCCTAAGCAAAAGACACTTGGAATCAGCACAAACACTAATCAAAAGACACTTGGAATCACTACAAAAACTTGGAAAAGACACTTGGAATCACAACAAACACTAAACAAAAGATACTTGGAATCAGCACAAACACTAAGCAAAAGACACTTGGAATCACTACAAAAACTTGGAAAAGACACTTAGAATCACTACAAACCCTAAGCAAAAGACACTTGGAATCACTACAAACACTAAGCAAAAGACACTTGAAATCACTACAAATACTTGGAAAAGACACTTGGAATCACTGCAAATACTTGACAAAAAAACACTTCGAATCACTGCAAACACTAAGCAAAAGACACTTGGAATCACTACAAATGCTAAGCAAAAGACACTTGGAATCACTACAAATGCTAAGCAAAAGACACTTGAAATCACTACAAAAACTTGGAAAAGACACTTGGAATCACTACAAACACTAAGCAAAAAACACTTGGAATCACTACAAATACTTGGCAAAAACCACTTGGAATCACTACAAAAACTTGGAAAAGACACTTAGAATCACTGCAAACCCTAAGCAAAAGACACTTGGAATCACTGCAAACACTAAGCAAAACACACTTGGAATCAGCACAAACACTAATCAAAAGACACCTCGAATCACTACAAATACTAAGCAAAAAGAGACTTGGAATCACTACAAAAACTTGGAAAAGACACTTGGAATCAGCACAAACACTGAGCAAAAAACACTTGGAATCAGCACAAACCCTAAGCAAAAGACACTTGGAATCAGCGCAAGCACTAAGCAAAAGACACTTGGAATCACTACAAAAACTTGGAAAAGACACTTAGAATCACTGCAAACCCTAAGCAAAAGACACTTGGAATCACTACAAAAACTTGGGAAAGACACTTGGAATCACTACAAACACTAAACAAAAGACACTTGGAATCAGTGCAAACACTAAGCAAAAGACACTTGGAATCAGCACAAACCCTAAGCAAAAGACACTTGGAATCAGCACAAACACTAAGCAAAACACACTTGGAATCACTACAAAAAAACTTGCAAAAGACACTTAGAATCACTACAAACACTAAGCAAAAGACGCTTGGAATCAGCACAAACACTAATCAAAAGACACTTGGAATCACTACAAAAAACTTGCAAAAGACACTTGGAATCACTACAAACACTAAGCAAAAGACACTTGGAATCACTACAAACACTAAGCAAAAGACACTTGGAATCAGCACAAACCCTAAGCAAAAGACACTTGGAATCAGCACAAACCCTAAGCAAAAGACACTTGGAATCAGCACAAACACTAATCAAAAGACACTTGGAATCACTACAAAAAACTTTGAAACGACACTTGGAATCACTACAAATACTTGACAAAAGACACTTGAAAACAGCACAAATCCTAAACAAAAGACACTTGGAATCAGCACAAACACTAAGCAAAAGACACTTGGAATCACTACAAAAACTTGGAAAAGACACTTAGAATCACTACAAACCCTAAGCAAAAGAGACTTGGAGTCAGCAAAAACCCTAAGCAAAAGACACTTGGAATCACTACAAATACTAAGCAAAAAGCACTTGGAATCATTACAAATACTTTGCAAAAGACACTTGGAACCACTACAAATGCTTTGCAAAAACACACTTGTAATCACTGCAAATACTTTGCAAAAGACACTTGGAATCACTACAAATGCTTGACAAAACACACTTGGAATCACTCCACATACTTTGCAAATAACACTTGGAACCACTACAAATACTTGACAAAAGACACTTGGAATCACTACAAACACTAAGCAAAAGACACTTGGAATCACTACAAATACTTGACAAAAGACACTTGGCAAAACACACTTGGGACCACTACAAATACTTCACAAAAAACACTTAGAATCACTACAAAAACTTTTCAAAAACACACTTGGAATCACTGCAACCACTAAGCAAAAGACACTTGGAATCACTGCAAATACTTGGAAAAGACACTTGGAATCACTACAAGCACTAAGCAAAAGACACTTGGAATCACTACAAATACTAAGCAAAAGACACTTGAAACCACTACAAATACTTGGCAAAAGACACTTGGAATCAATACAAATACTTGACAAAAAACACTTGGAATCACTACAACCACTAACCAAGAGACACTTGAAATCACTACAAAAACTTGGAAAAGACACTTGCAATCACTACAAATGCTTGACAAAAACCACTTGGAAAACACACTTGGAATCACCACAAACACTAAGCAAAAGGCACTTGGAATCACTCCAAATACTTGGAAAAGACACTTGGAATCACTACAAGCACTAAGCAAAAGACACTTGAAATCGCTACAAATACTTGGAAGAGACACTTGGAATCGCTACAAATGCTTTACAGAAGACACTTGGAATCACTACAAACACTAAGCAAAAGACACTTGGAATCACTACAAATGCTAAGCAAAAGACACTTGAAATCACTACAAATACTTGGAAAAGACACTTGGAATCACTACAAACACTAAGCAAAAGACACTTAGAATCACTACAAACACTAAGCAGAAGACACTTGAAATCACTACAAATACTTGACAAAAGACACTTGGAACCACTACAACCACTAACCAAGAAACACTTAAAGTCGCTACAAAAAACTTGGAAAAGACACTTAGAATCACTACAAACACTAAGCAAAAGACACTTGGAATCAGCACAAACCCTAAGCAAAAGACACTTGGAATCACTCCAAACACTAAGCAAAAGACACTTGGAATCGCCACAAACACTAAGCAAAAGACACTTGGAATCGCTACAATCACTAAGCAAAAGACACTTGGAATCACTACAAATACTTGGAAAAGACACTTGGAATCGCCACAAACACTAAGCAAAAGACACTTGAAATCACTACAAATACTTGGCAAAAGACACTTGGAATCAATACACATACTTGACAAAAAACACTTGGAATCACTACAACCACTAGCCAAGAGACACTTGAAATCGCTACCAAAACTTGGAAAAGACACTTAGAATCACTTCAAACACTAAGCAAAAGACACTTGGAATCAGCACAAACCCTAAGCAAAAGACACTTGGAATCAGCACAAACACTAATCAAAAGACACTTGGAATCACTACAAAAAACTTTGAAACGACACTTGGAATCACTACAAATACTTGACAAAAGACACTTGAAAACAGCACAAATCCTAAACAAAAGACACTTGGAATCAGCACAAACACTAAGCAAAAGACACTTGGAATCACTACAAAAACTTGGAAAAGACACTTAGAATCACTACAAACCCTAAGCAAAAGAGACTTGGAGTCAGCACAAACCCTAAGCAAAAGACACTTGGAATCACTACAAATACTTGGAAAAGACACTTGGAATCACTACAAACACTAAGCAAAAGACACTTGGAATCACTACAAATGCTAAGCAAAAGACACTTGGAATCGCTACAAATGCTAAGCAAAAGACACTTGAAATCACTACAAAAACTTGGAAAAGACACTTGGAATCACTACAAACACTAAACAAAAGACACTTGGAATCAGCACAAACACTAAGCAAAAGACACTTGGAATCACTACAAAAACTTGGAAAAGACACTTAGAATCACTACAAACCCTAAGCAAAAGACACTTGGAATCGCTACAAACACTAAGCAAAAGACACTTGGAATCAGCACAAACCCTAAGCAAAAGACACTTGGAATCACTACAAACACTAAACAAAAGACACTTGGAGTCAGCACAAACCCTAAGCAAAAGACACTTGAAATCACTACAAAAACTTGGAAAAGACACTTGGAATCACTACAAACACTAAACAAAAGACACTTGGAATCAGCACAAACACTAAGCAAAAGACACTTGGAATCACTACAAAAACTTGGAAAAGACACTTAGAATCACTACAAACCCTAAGCAAAAGACACTTGGAATCACTACAAACACTAAGCAAAAGACACTTGAAATCACTACAAATGCTAAGCAAAAGACACTTGAAATCACTACAAAAACTTGGAAAAGACACTTGGAATCACTACAAACACTAAACAAAAGACACTTGGAATCAGCACAAACACTAAGCAAAAGACACTTGGAATCACTACAAAAACTTGGAAAAGACACTTAGAATCACTACAAACCCTAAGCAAAAGACACTTGGAATCACTACAAACACTAAGCAAAAGACACTTGGAATCAGCACAAACCCTAAGCAAAAGACACTTGGAATCACTACAAACACTAAACAAAAGACACTTGGAGTCAGCACAAACCCTAAGCAAAAGACACTTGAAATCACTACAAAAACTTGGAAAAGACACTTGGAATCACTACAAACACTAAACAAAAGACACTTGGAATCAGCACAAACACTAAGCAAAAGACACTTGGAATCACTACAAAAACTTGGAAAAGACACTTAGAATCACTACAAACCCTAAGCAAAAGACACTTGGAATCACTACAAACACTAAGCAAAAGACACTTGAAATCACTACAAATACTTGGAAAAGACACTTGGAATCACTACAAACACTAAGCAAAAGACACTTGGAATCACTACAAATGCTAAGCAAAAGACACTTGGAATCGCTACAAATGCTAAGCAAAAGACACTTGGAATCACTCCAAACACTAAGCAAAAGACACTTGGAATCGCTACAATCACTAAGCAAAAGACACTTGGAATCACTACAAATACTTGGAAAAGACACTTGGAATCGCCACAAACACTAAGCAAAAGACACTTGAAATCACTACAAATACTTGGCAAAAGACACTTGGAGTCAATACACATACTTGACAAAAAACACTTGGAATCACTACAACCACTAGCCAAGAGACACTTGAAATCGCTACCAAAACTTGGAAAAGACACTTAGAATCACTTCAAACACTAAGCAAAAGACACTTGGAATCAGCACAAACACTAAGCAAAAGACACTTGGAATCAGCACAAACACTAAGCAAAAGACACTTAGGATCACTACAAACACTAAGCAAAAGACACTTGGAATCAGCACAAACACTAAGCAGAATACACTTGGAATCAGCACACACGCTAATCAAAAGACACTTGGAATCACTACAAAAACTTGGAGAAGACACTTAGAATCACTACAAACACTAAGCAAAAGACACTTGGAATCAGCACAAACCCTAAGCAAAAGACACTTGAAATCACTACAAAAACTTGGAAAAGACACTTGGAATCACTGCAAACCCTAAGCAAAAGCCACTTGGAGTCAGCACAGACCCTAAGCAAAAGACACTTGGAATCACTACAAATACTAAGCAAAAGACACTTGGAATCACTACAAACACTAAACAAAAGACACTTGGAATCACTACAAACACTAAGCAAAAAGACACTTGAAATCACTGCAAATGCTTGGAAAAGACACTTGGAGTCACTACAAATACTTGACAAAAAACACTTGGAAAAGACACTTGGAATCACTACAAATACTAAGCAAAAGAAACTTGGCAAAAAACACTTGGAATCACTACAAATACTAAGCAAAAGAAACTTGGCAAAAAACACTTGGAACCACTACAAATACTTAACAAAAACCACTTGTGATCACTACAAATGCTTTGCAAAAACACACTTGGAATCACTACAAATACTTGGCAAAAGACACTTGGAATCACTTCAAATACTTGCCAAAAGACACTTGGAATCACTTCAAATGCTTTACAAAAAACACTTGGAATCACTTCAAATACTTGACAAAAGACACTTGGAATCACTTCAAATACTTTGCAAAAAACACTTGGAATCACTTCAAATACTTTGCAAAAGACACTTGGAATCACTACAAATACTTGCCAAAAGACACTTGGAATCACTACAAATACTTGCCAAAAGACACTTGGAATCACTACAAATACTTGCCAAAACACACTTGGAATCACTACAAATACTTGACAAAAGACACTTGGAATCACTACAAATGCTTTGCAAAAAGCACTTGGAATCACTACAAATACTTTGCAAAAAAACACTTGGAATCACTACAAATACTAGGGGTGTGAATTGCCTAGTATCTGACGATTCGATTTGTGTCACGATTCGATTCAATACCGATTAATCCCGATACGAATTTATAAGTCGATTGTTGCGATTTTTTAAAATTCAAATTTAGAAAATGCTAATCAGTAAACTTGTACAGTCTAAGATTTGTGTGAAAATGTAATATTTATTTATCTGAAACTTCAGTTTTATGCAGGTTGTCATCTCTTTCATGTTCAACAGCATTGAAATAAAATATTAATGCTTAATGTTCCATTAAAATAACATCTTCTATGCTTAAGGTGTGAACCCTAACCCGAAGTAAGACATTTTGTTGAATATTTTCCCATTGAAGATGGAAGTTTAAAAATCGATTCGCCGCCTATTGAATCGATTCGAGAATTGCGCAATGTAGTATAGCGATATATTGCCAAATCGTTTTTTTTTTACACCCCTAACAAATACTTTGCAAAAAACACTTGGAATCACTACAAATGCTTTGTAAAAAGACACTTGGAATCACTACAAATACTTTGCAAAAGATACTTGGAATCGCTTCAAATACTTTGCAAAAAACACTTGGAATCACTACAACTACTTGACAAAAGACACTTGGAATCACTTCAAATACTTGACAAAAGACACTTGGAATCACTTCAAATACTTTGCAAAAGACACTTGTAGCCAATTCAAATACTTGACAAAAAAACACTTGGAACCAATTCAAATACTTAGCAAAAGACACTTGTAGCCAATCCTAATACTTAACAAAAAACACTTGGAATCACTTCAAACGCTTGACAAAAAGACACTTTGGATCACTTCAAATACAGATATCAATCACGATATGTCAGTCTTTTATAAAGTATTCTGGATAAAAAAAAAAATTTTTAATCTGTTTTTATTTACATCGTTTAGTCTTTTCCATATTTCTTGCAAATTGCTTTTATGCTAATGCATGGTAATGATCGTTCTTACTTATGCGTATAAAATCTGTTACTCCCTCCAAGCACAAGCAGACACAGGTGGTTCCCTTCACACCTGGTCTATTTAAGGCTTGGCTTTCCCTTAAATGTCATCGCCATTAGATGCATTAAAAGGTCACAACATTAAGAGGTCACAATAACTGAAGTTACAATATCTACTATCTAATAATTTGTTTTTATAGGCCTTGCACTTTGTTTCAGCTTGTTTTTATAAATCTTTTAGGTGAGGTATTATTCTTTTTGCGTGCATTTTTTCCCTTTCCCTTGTGTCGCCCATGCCTTATTTGGCCCTTTGTACTTCCTTGTAATTTTAGCTGTTGGCCAATGTTTGTTGTATAAAAAAAAGTTAGCTGTTGACTGAATTTCGCTATGTGCAGTGTTACGGTCATTTTTTATGCAGACATCATACCAGTTATGCTTTTTTTTTTTGTGTGTGTGTGCAATTCTAAAATCACCGCACATTATTCACATTTTTCCCATCATTTTATGCAACTAAGATTTTCTGCGATTTTATCGTCAAATGTGTCAGGGCATGACCCAGGTAGCCTACGTTTATGCAGTTGTAATTGGTTTCACTACTTTCCAATGCTGGCCAAAAAAATTTGCTGGATGTCATAGCTATCAATTTTATTGGCTTAGGTGCACAGAAAAATGTCACGCCCGCATCAATCGGCCGTGAATCTGAAAGGGTTAATAAGGAAAACAAAGTCATAATGCAGTGCTGCACCTTGCTACCTCAGCCATCACAATTTCCCATCTGACCTATAAAAGTAGCACTTTAGATAATTTGAGGAATGTCAAGGCATTGCCTATTGTTAAAACTGCTAAGTCATTTTGCCTGACAGGCTAATGAGCTCACCCTTGTAAAACCAGCTAAATTAATTCCCCAGCCATGGCCACACTGTCAGCATTAGTGGCCCATCATTGAACAGACTGCAAAAAAATAAAAAATAAACAAGGGTGGGAAGCGAAGGCTTTACACTCCTAGAAAACAATATAGTGACTACTAGCATTTATGAGGACAGAAATGTTTGCCTCAGTGTAGAGGGGGGGAAAAAAAGTCCCAAACATCCAAGATTTCCTGAAACTTCCTCTATGCCTCCTTTTCACACTTAAAACAAATGCCTTTCCTTTTGCCTGCACCTAGCGTACAAACCACAATGATTATTCTTGCCAGGATGCTGTCAAATGGACGTGTAATCTGTCTAATCCACAAAGCTGTGAAAGCAACTGGTGAGGAAAAAGGGGTGGGCCAAAATATAATAAACATTAGCCAGGGAGTTACTAAGAGGACTAATTTCTAACTAATTTGGCTAAGCCTGACCGTAACCGTAACAGCCTGAGCCCTTGCTGAACTTTCCCGGTCAGCATGACTGATTGGCTGGGCCCCTTTACATTGGCCGCATAGCTTTGGCATGGCCTACATATGGGCCCCTAATTGGCTGGAGAGTACCAGGTAGTTGACTAGTCTGCGGACACTGACCAATTAGATTAGCCTTTCCAGATTACGGCAACAGCACAGCCAGACAGTCTTATGCCAGACTCGCCCACTGCGAGAGGCAGAGAGATAGAGAATTGGGGGGGGGGGGGCATATACAAAACTATGTAGTGCTGAAACTCATTCACTGCCAGCCAAAATAAAAATAATGAACATTTGACATGTATTGCCATCAATGACAGTGAAAGTTAGCTTTATTAGGCCCCCATCTAATGAAAGTTTTGTTCTTCTATTCAGTATTACATCAAAGTGTACTTGCTTCTAAGTGGGTTATGGTTTTTCTCCTTGCAGATATGCAGGTTTATGCCTCATAAATTTACAACTTTCCCCTCATAGGTTTGCCACTAAATGTACACCATAAGTTTTGCTGAGCCCCTCAAGTAACACGGAGGGGGAAATAAGTAAACATGCTCTGTTTTCCATTTCTGAGTGAAAATGACAACACATGCCCTACTTTGGCCGTAAATTATATGTGTCGTCCTAACAAGAAAGTCTTCCATTAGCAAAGTGTATGCCAATTAGGATGGGAAGCATCACTTACAGCCCTCCGTGCCACTTCATTACTATGCCAAAAAAGTTTATTTGCTTGGGTGCCTGAGCACAAGCATCGGAAAGTTCAATTGTTTCCTAAGAAGGCCAGGCGATCTGTTTAAACACAATGTCATTAAAGTTTCTACAGGGTAAGTATCTACCAATGTCTTCACTGGTATGAAGAATACATTTTGTGCACTACATAATCTGATCATATTGTGCACTCAAAAATATATCATAAAAAAAAATATATATATATATATTGCATAAAAAAGGCCGTCTGACTGGTAACCACATATGGAGCCGCCACCTCGCACACACACGCAGTGACCATCCTACCCTCGCCGCCTCTCAACAGATGGAGATGCTTGTAAGCCTGATAATCCATTATTGTTCTGCATATTCTTTCATTCTTGTCATGTTGTCATTCCAAAACCATACGCAATTCACCCTCCCCCTAACCTTGTCTTTATCCAGGTTTTATTGCAAATATCACCAACTCACAGCCCGTATAGCCATATAAAATGAGAGTGCCCCATAAGCTTCTCATTTGACGACATAAATATTTGTTTTTAACTTGGGAAGCATAAAAAGAGGATTTGCAGTGAGATTTGAAATGTGTTTACATTTGTTGCTTCCTGGTTGTATTTATTCCACAGCCGCTTTCCATTATATTCCTTCAAAACATGTTAGTGGCTCTTTCCAGTGATTGTTGACAACTAAAGACCAATAAAGACTTTATGAGCCGGGGATGTCCTAACTTTTCCATTTGAGCGCCACATACAGAAACTCATAAGGGCGCAAGGGCCACATAATGTCATGGAGAGAAATTGTGCTTAGTCCTAAAAATTGTGCAAATAATTTATTGGTGCTTTTACATATTTATAAGAATACTACAGTATATAAACTATTTTATTTGTAATATGGCAGTAGGGCTATTATAGTTTTGGAATTTTCCATTTTAGTTAGTTTTAGTTTTTTAATACATGCTTAGTTTGGTTTTGGCATTGGTATTAATATTTTCCCTGTGTGTATTACTTGTGCGCAATATTTAAAAAAACACCATAGGAGTGACGTCATCTGAAGGTGCTTTTCTATTGGCTGCTGCTAGATGACGTCACTTCTGTGTGACACACTTTCAAACGTCATTATTCCGGTTGGAATGAAAATAAATTACTAAAAATCGCACCAAAGACTAAAGCGAAGGACATTTTTTTTCTTTAATTATAGTTTCAGTTAGTTTTGTGAACATTACATGTAATTTCAGTTAGTTTTCGTTTTTGAAAAGTATTTTCATTTTTATTTTATTTCGTTAACGAAATTGTTCTTTGAATTCTAGTTTTATGAACTAAAATAACCTTTAATGGCACCTTTTTTTTTTTTTTTTTACACCTCCCTTCTTGCTTTGACCATCTCCAAGCATTTTTGCTTTTATTTTATTTGAACCGAGCCAAATGCTATTTTTAGCGTATGTCGTAGGCCACTAGAAAAAATGGACAGCGGTACGCAAATGGCCCCCGGGCTGTAGTTTGGGCACCACTGTTATAAACCATCACGCCCACCCTGCGTTCATAATAATTAGCCAAGGCCATCTTGCTAGTTGTGGCCTATCGCCAAATATCGATCAGTGGCTCCTGTTTTCCTCCTACGGCCCACATGACCCCCCACCGCAGACAAAAGACAAGTGAGATTAAGACAATTAGGGAGTTGATTGTTATCCAAAAGACGAGAAGGAGAGATTAAATGGGGAGATTTAGGTCGAAGTGGGCATGCCCAGAAGGAGGAGGAGGGCCAAGAAAAGGAGGAAGGATTGGGGTCAGAGAAACCGGTCACTGCGGCGTGCAAAGGTTGCTCTGGTTAGGGAAGAGAGTGATCCTTGGAAAGACTTCATTGGATTGACCTGAAGCATAAGACAGGTTGAACCTCGCCCGGTTTCCACAGTAGGCACGCCTGTCTGGGGATTGCCTTTATCTGCCCACACTGGTGAATCAGCATTGACTGGCTCTTGTTTTTCCTGTCTTCTGCATGGCCGTCATCGAGCCCCCGCCCCCCCTCCTTCTTCTTTTCACAAGAGCCTAATTAGCAGACATTTTTATTGATCCACTGGATTTGGTGGCAAAATCCCCTTCGCTGTCTGCCAGACAGATCCTGTCTAAAGTCTCTCTATCTGGTGGTCTGGGGGATTGTGGGGGGTGGAGGTGCAAGGTCCACCTGTTGACCACAAGCCAGAAGCGTGCACACTTTGCTGCCTTTTCTTATCCGCCAAATCCTTACACCCAGTCAACCCCCTCAATAACTTTAAATGGTCTAACAGAGTTTAGTGTCTCTGCTAAGAACAAAGTATGTAAGCGCAAAAAAATGTGATTTTTCTCATCGTTTTTTTTGTTTGGGTGAAAAATCTGCATTGGACTGGAGCTTCATCAGGGGGTCAGTATCCTCTACTGCCGAGAGCCATTTTGTACAAATGCAAACATCCATCCATCCATTTTCTTGACCGCTTATTCCTCACAAGGGTCGCGGGGGGTGCTGGCGCCTATCTCAGCTGGCTCTGGGCAGTAGTCGGGGGACACCCTGGACTGGTTGCCAACCAATCGCAGCAAATGCAAACAAGCGGAGAGCTGCACTAAAACATAATAATATGCAACATGCAATGCAGATAGATGTTCCTTTTCTTCTCCCTTTCATCTTCCATTATTATTATTGCAGTCATTTTTTTTTAACTTTAGTGCTTTTTAAAATTCTGACTTTTGGCTGTCTCCTCTCCTTTTTTTTTAAAAAACTTTGTTGATTGCTGTTTGTTTTCTCTGATATGTTTGGCCATTTGGGGCATTCCTTTTGTTTCGGGATATTTTATAGCCACTTTTTGTTTTGTTTTTTTGCATTGCAAGACAAATTAATGTTCAGGTACTTATCTGCCTTCGTTTGATTTTGGCCCTTATATGGCTAATTTGTGAACATTTTCTTTTGGACCTTTCCCCCTCTCTGTTATCTGACATTGGCAATTTCAAGGGCCTTTTATGGTCAATTTCAGCTTTCCCTCTCTGGTTTTTCAAAATTTTTCTGGACGCTTTTAGGTAATTTGTAGCACTTCTTATCTATCTTTTGTCTCTCTTTGTCTGAAAACTTTTACATTCAAATTTTCTTTTTTATTTAAACCATCTATTCAATTAAACAACATTATTCATTGAAATAATCACAATAAACAACAGAAAAAAAATATTTTCGCCGTATTGTTTTTTGTTGTTTTTTAATTTTATTTTTTTTGCAGCCGCAGGAGAGGAGCTATAGAGCCGCATGCACCATGCTACAGACCCCTGACATGGATCGTCCAACTATTACTGTCGTGTCCAAACTCCAACCCGGGAGCCATTTGCAGCCCGCCTTCCATTTCCCAGTGGACCGCAACATATGCTAAGAATGACATTTGACTCTGTTAAAATAAAATAAGTTCAACAAAAATCCTTGGAGCTGTTCAAAGTAATAAGGGAACCAGCTGCCGTTCAAGCTTATTTTAGTTAACAAAAACTAAAAATAAGATTAAAAAAACAATAGTTGCCACAAAAATAAAGGGGGAAAAATGTTTATAAAAAAAACAAAAAAAAAACAAAAACAAAAAAAACAATGACTGGCTGGAACTACATTATATAACTAAAATTAACTGTGATTACAGCAAATGCCCTTCGTTTTAGCCCTTGGTAATTAGTCCAATGCATGAACCTTTGGGGTTGATTTCGAATGCAATTTTGAGTTGCTTTACTTTGATGCCAACCAGAATATTGAGGTTTGAAAGTATGCCACACAGAAGTGATGCCGTCTAGCAGTGGCAAATAGAAAAGCACCAAAAGATGACAATGTGCCCATGGTGTTTTCCAAATATTGCACACAATGCACATTACAAAAAAAATTGTGCTGTCAAAGTTAAAGCGTTAACTAGTTAATTAATCACAACAAATTATCGCATTGGCCATGGTATTCCCACAGATTAAACACACTATTCATTTTGACCGCAGATCTCTCCTTTTTAGCCAACAGCGGATGGTTTCGTTAATGGTAGCTGTTCAAGTTTGCACAGCAAACATAACTACATGCATTAAAGTAAAGCATTTAATAAATGTTTACATATGCCGTAGGCCAATTTTAAATTGTACAAATGATTAATGGATTAGAAAAAGCAGGGTGAGAGTGTGCAGTGAATATAATTTTTTGAAGGTGTCTTCATAATATTAAATGTCAAAAAAATGAACACATAACGGGTGCACTTCAAATTTAGCAGGCAAAATATGTTGGGGGTAAAAAAAAAAAAAACTTTTGAAATCAGTGATTAATGCAAATTCTAAGGTGTGATTAATCTGATTAAATAATTTAATCGTTTGACAGCTCTAAAAAAAATATTACATCAGTAATGCTAATGCTGAAACTAACAATCTAAACTAAAGCTGAGCATTTTTAAAGAGCTAAACTAACAAAAAACTAACAGAACCACCCTGGAAACTAATGAAAACTAAGTAAAATGAATAATCTCCAAACTATAATAACCCTGCTGCCATATTACAAATGAATTGGTTTATATGCTGTAGCATATTTCTAAATATGCAACAACACAAATAAATTACTTGTGCAATTTTTAGGGCTAAACTAAATTCCTCTTCATAGCATTATGCAGCCCTTGCGTCCTTCTGATTTTCTGTATGTGCCCCTCAAATGAAACAATTTGCACAACCCTCAACTATTGCCTTCGCATTAGCTACATTAGTTCCAACTCCAACTCCCAACTGTTGCCTTAGCATTAACATTAGCTACCATTGTACTGCATAAATACCCTATCCTAACAGTAAACAAGTCATGATTTCTGTTGGTGAGTAAACTTCCTGACCCCCACCCCGTTTTGCTAGCCCTTGTTGTTTATGTGTTCAATATTGTTGCTGTAGACACAACATAATGGGGGATGACAGAAAGCATTTTGACATTTGACAACATACATCCCACAGTACTTTGGCGCCTCAGTTACAAAACTCCATTTGAGCATATAATAAAGTACAGATGCCTGCCTCTCATTAGCAAACAAAAAAACAGACACTCCTAAAACATTCTCAGTATGCGTTTATGGAATGTCAAGACAAAAAAGTAACCTTAGGTGAATGGCTGGAAAAAATCTCAGAAAAAGAACAAAGCACTTCTGTGGAACTCAGTCAAGTATGCATCATGGCTTCTCCTTGAACAAACTGCCAATAAATTACACTAGCTTACATATACTAAATTCAATCATATGCGCTTGGCCTGACACATTCCTTCCACTCAACAACAATTAGTTAGGAATGGGAACAGTTGTATCGCAACCCATTCAAATTTATTTTTGCTAAAGATAACTACCAAATTAGCTAGAACATTAACTTAAAGGGATGCTTCACTTATTTAGCCCCTTATTGCAATAAAGAGTTAATATTTTGACTATAATTTGACACTTTCATTTATTTTCCACGTGCGATTAGTACCTTTAAAAAACACATTTTGCGACTTGCTATCAAATCAAAATGGCATCACAAGGGCTCAGGTAGCCAATCACAGCTCACCTGTTGTCTCGGTTTGGTCATGTGACATTCACAAGCTGAGCTGTGATTGGTTACCAGAGCACTTGTGATGTCATTTTCAGTCGGCAGCAACTTGCGAAATGCGTTTTTAAAGGTGCTGTTTTTTTTTTTTAACTTAAGTGCTATTGCCTACTGAATATAACATTAATTTCATTAACCTATATACACTTTAATTTAGAAATATTCATGTGCCCCATTTGAGAACCGCTGCACTAAGTGCTTTCCTGTTTTTTGGCCCTCATTAAGAAAAAAAACAAAAATAATAAATGCATAGATTCTAATTAATTGTAATCCAGTCTGAAAGCTGTTGTGCTTAGATTCTGAATGGACAATTGTTTCAAAAAATGTTTATGAATAAAATAAATACAAATCTGAAATGCATAACAAAGCCACCCCAAAAACATGTTAAAGCTCACTACATTTTGCCTGCTTCCAATAGCATACCTAAAGTAAAAATACATCTGTGTTGACAACGCCTCCATTACGCAATAAGCTCCATGTTCAACGCACAACGACAATATATCTTGACTCAAGGATTTATGGTCAGCCCTTTAAGATCAAACCCTCACAAAACACAAATGCTTGCAGGTAAACAACTAACATCATAATGCCATCTTACATATTTAAGGCTTGCGGTCTAAGAATAATCCTTGCAGTTAAAGGGATCAGTTGAAAACTAGGTTGACCAGTAAGTAAACAACAAGGCAGTTGAAAAATGACTATGCCAGCCACAGTTTATCAACAGTGCATAATCCTCTTTTTATTTTATTTTATTTTTTTTACCAAGACATGATGAGCCTTCATCAACACCTAAGAAACAACACTGCCAAAAAACACATCAAAATGGGCTGGGCAGTAATAACAAGGACCAAATATCATAAAGAGCAGTTCCAAAGTCTGAAACAGTTTGACTGCTATTTACATTTCTTTTCACTTTCATTTTCTGCGAAAGACAAAGCACACCAAAACAAGTGCACTAATGAGCAGACTAATATCATCTTCCCCCCCACGGACAGAAACTACATACATGATTCATTGTATATCAACAAGATTTACATCTCTTGCCAATAAATTCTTAGCCACAAAAATATTTTCCTAACTTTGGCAATTTATATAGATCTGTGGTGAACAGTCACCATGACATGCACATTGTACATACCAGACTCTTTTTTTCCCCCCATGACTCAACATCCCCCCCCCACACACTACATGACAAAAGGAGCATTATGAAGAGTGTGCGTAAAAAATGTCCGCCTTGATTCGCCTTCAAAAGATTTTGTGCTTGCGCATATAATTGACACTAATAGGTTGATGTGCCGCATTTTTTGGGTTGTTAGTTTTGTTGCTCAATATTTGTCATGATCTACATTTTTTTTTTATTATTATTGTTAAAGTTTGTTGTAGTTGCACCGCATTTTGATTGAATTCCAGATTTTGACTAAAGAATATAACATTGAAGTCCCAATGTGTAAATAATCATTTTTAATTTGTATTTGCCAATATATTTTAATGTGCTCACAAGTACATTCAAAAATATTTGCAAGTGGCTTCACATCTTTGCCTATATATCACAGGTTATTGACTTGGCATCAAGGGTGTAGCGTGGTCAGAATTAATACAGTAATTTTGAGTTAATGTCAAGTTCCTTTAGCACACGATTAATGGCCACCCCTTACTTGGGGACCCTGTACTAGAGATGTAACGGTAAGTGCCATATTTTGTGATATCGTGATGTTACAGCTGCCACAATATTGTCATGTTGACAATGTTTAAATGCAACAAATCTGTTAAAAAAAAGTCAGGTTGATTTCCATTTGAGCAGTTCTAGCACCCTCTGGTGGCTGTTTTTTTTTTTTTTGGCTGCGATTTTATTTTCATTAGGGATGTTTTGACCCTTCTGTGCTTAAAATCTACACTGGTTGTCAGATGAACGGGAACGTAATATGCCTGTGAAGAAAGTCAATGCCTGCATTAACAACATAACATAACAATAGTATAATAATAATAAAGCAAAAAAATAATATAACATTGATGCGTACAGAAGCACAACATTGTCTTTTTTCGGTATGTTTTTCTCTTACCATATTGTGACATTTTGAAATATCGCCGGCCACCCCGCAATGCCGTGACAATTATCCTATCGTGGTAATATCGTATGGCGATATCATATTGTGATGTTTGGATATCGTTACGTCCCTAGCCTGTCCTAGGTGATTTCCACTCGCAACGCAACACATGTCAACAACAAAATGTAGCAGTAATACATTTTATGGCGTTTGCAGAAGCTGGGGTCAAGTTATATTTTCCAATTTTTGAAATGTGCAGCATTACACTAATGACTTCATGTTAAGGATTAGGTAGCTCTTGACATTAAAAGAAAAACGCACTGAGCTGTCAATCATCTTACAAATGCCATTGTGCATAGTGGAAGAAAAATAACCTCGCCACAAACCAATCACACTTCTTTTTCCCCCCCTTTTACAGTCCATTAAACTTTTCATTTTTTATTATTTTTATCAATTATGCCATTGTTGTATCAATGACTAATATATGTGCCATATTCTATTAGCTTAGCATATTCCATTTTTTGGAGGGGTATGAAAGCCTAGGAGAAAATATTTTCCTCAACATTTAGAACAGATATAAAATCTGCAATTATTCATGAGCTCATTATTTTGCTCGACTAAAACATTGACAGTTTTTATATCAACATTTTAAACCCATGTACTTCAGACATAATCATAAATTATAAAAATTTCAATGTTTACTTAGGCCAAAAATCGCTCTTTATTCTTTTTTTTTTTTTTGCCTTGTATTAGTTGCACTTTCGTTATTTGCCATTGTCTACATGTTCACATTCAGCCCGTAACTGGGTTTTCAACATCGGCCTGGGGTAAGGCAGACGGACACTTTCTCTACACCACGTTTGTACGGTAGGAGAGCAAGCAAGCAGGTGCGCATTGCACTCAGGTAGTGGCATCTCCAAGTGCCAGGTCACCCTTTGTCTACATTCACTAGTCTCAGACAGCTTCAGTATAGCTGACCTAACAACTTTTCTTCGCTTTATCCATTCATCCTGTCTGGACCATTATCTGTTCCCCCCCCCCCCCCCCCCCCCCCCCCCCGCTCCTTGGGTCAAGTTATCCAACAACAGTTTCCTCTCTCGAAAAGTGTGTCTGGACAAGCCGCATGTGCCAGATTTAATCAGATCTCCACGAGTCAACTCGCCGCTTGTCGCCAAGTTTGGAGACTTGATCTTCTGAGCCTGAACCTAGACTGTCTGCAAATTAGCCCAGTCGGGCTCCAGCCAGTGAAAGACCCGCGCGTGCGCGGGCATAAACGCACGCACGCACACCCCCACACACACACGGATTCACCGCCCCCCACGCCACACTCCCTTCTTAGAATAAGCAAATCTCGCCATATGGCAGCCAATTTCCTACATCGGTTAAGACGAGAGGGTAGGGGGGAGTCTTCAGCTTTCCAAAGACACAGATGCATAACAAATTTATAGTTTAATGTAAAATTCCAGACTGGGAGGTTTTTTTAAATTTTTTTATTACATTGCCATTGCTAGGGCTGGATATTGATTCAGATTTCCAGACTTGATTCAATTCGATTTATTATTTGAAGGAAAAACACTCCCCAAAGTCGATGCCTAACTTCCCATTAGCATTTTCTAACTTTCTACTTGCGCTAGGCTAGCGATGTTTTAAAAACAAAACAGTGACATTAAAACAACTTAAAGTGCACTTCGGGACAACGGAATATCATACAATACACACTTGCTGGTTGCTAATGCTACGCAAGCAAAATGGTGCTTTCAGGGTACTTTCATAGCGTCAGAAACTTTGGCTTTCTTTGATAGCGTTTTAAGGGGGGAGTAATCATCCATTTAGCCCAATTGGCCGATTGTTTTGGACAATGTTTGAAGGCCAATAATCGGCCGATTATATTCAGCAGCCGATTAGCCAGTCTATTTGACACGTTAATTTACAAGGTAAAAAAAATAAAACACTATTAAAAGTATCGATTCATGATTTATGAATTGATATTGAGAAATGAAAAGGAATATCGCTTCGATGTCCATATTTTATACCCAGCCCTAGTCATGACCAATTTATTATTAATAGGAAGTATGATTATCATTCTCATCAATGGTATTTACTAAATCAGTACTGTTAACGCGTTATTGCCGCTATTTATCATTATCACTGTTAATTTTGATTATTATCATTATTGTAATGCTTACAAAATCAGGTACATGCACTACTGTTGAAAATCATATCAGTTTTAAAATAATATATTTGAATTGTTCCTGAAACTTTCTTATCTATTTATAACCGTCAGGTGAGTTGACTGCGTGCGTGTCTAAAAGTAACCGGGACGCTCACCAGACAGGTGTCTAAGTCGCTTTTCCTACGCACTTGGGTGACCTGGCCTACATTTTCAAGCAGGCATGAGGAAAGAGCACAAGTCAGTGTGCAACTTATACCGATTGTGTATCAGTAAAAGACAGGAATAGTGCGTACTTTCTAGAAAGTATTACATTTAGTTTTGCCTGCAATTTTGTTAAAATCCAGAGTAAACTACATTTTAGAATACGTGTGCCCGCTTAGCTCTTTGTCAAGATATAGGTCAAGGAGATGCAGTGGCAGCAGATTGCTCATTAAATGGCAAAACCAAGCAAAATTCTCCAAGTGTGTTTTCCAAGTGGCAACGGGCCGGCCATCTGCTCCTCTTTTATTCATTCATTATCTCGTCTTTGTGTGTGTGCATACACATAAGGATGCATCGCAACAGCCGCTTGCTTGACCGAGCGTGCAACGTCGCCAGTGTTGTTGTTGTTGTTGCCCGAAAGCAACAGTTGTGTGCCAAGGCGGTTCGACCCACGTGACCGCCGGCGGCGCTCGCCATTGGCCGCACCGTCTGGCTAAAAACGCTTGGCGCGATCCAGGCTCAGCAGTTTGTGGTGGTCGCGGGATCTAAGCAGGCAACGGCAGGAGAGCAAGCTAAGTCGCGGCACCGATGGACTAACCAAAGATACGATGATTCAACAGCTGAATGAATGTGCACAAGTAAGACTTTCATTCTTCAATGAACTCATTTGAGAAACTTTTAGATTGTGGGCCAGAACTAAGTATTTTGAAGTAGCATGGCTCAATTTATTTTTTTAATACCCCAGCACTTTTTGTCAGGCAAATCAATTTTAGACCCATTCAGGGACAGTGGCCACTACAGTGGACAACTTTTAAAAGTTGCTTTTCCCTATCATAGATCAGGGTTTCCGCTGGTCATTAGAGGCTCATTAAATGGATTTTGCTAAATTTAAGACCTTAAATGCCATTAAAAATGACATTTAAATTTTAAACACAATTTGTGTAAAAGCATTGTTGCTCATGCTTTACATTACATACATTGTGCAAATGGGTCACTATAACACAATTTAGCAACAACTAATGTAATTATTTTTTTTTTAGAGGGGCTGGTGACTAGTTAACATGTAGTCCACCATTTGCTTCTTGTTGCCAATAAAAATGGTTCTGAAAAGAAAAATGTACTGTTCCTGTCACTAGCGTCCAACATGAAACACTAATCCCACCTCGTGGCAGAAAATTACTTCAACACAAAAGTTTGACTCAATATTTTTCAACATATTTGTTCACTTTTATGACAATTATAAACAATCTGAAAATTTTCACACAAAAACAATTTGTAGTTACATGTATAACATGATTAGTCTTGGGCTATTGTAAAACATCCAATTACGATTTGTAATTAACTGGCAGCCATAATATTTCTGTATGTATCTATGTGCGTGTGCGAATATGCAGTACGACGTGGCCATTAAATTCTAGGTTGCATAAAAAGACAAAAATTCAATTAGACTTGTTGATACCTACAGAAACCTGGAATCTAAAATCATAATCTTCATGTTTGAAACTGCTACTGATCTTGCTTCTTTTGCATGCTACGTTCTTTTCCCAGAATCTGAGCTTTAATCGCCATACCTAAGACTGAGGGAACCAACCCAAACCGCACCAAAGCTTTTTTCTATACCAAAGCCAACAGAAGCTCGGTCCATCACCCGCCGTGTATTTCGCAGTGTCCAGAATGAAGGGGGACAGCACACAGGGAGATATGAGCACATGGAGGGAAGTGGACTTTGCCCTCAACTGTACCTACATTGTACCGGACCAGGTGCCGAACCCAAGTTTCAACCTGCCAAAAGCCATGACTTCCATTCCACGCAACCTGTCGTTCGAACACAGCAAAGACAATGAGGTAAGAGCAGGATTTGACACAACCTAGTTCCAAATACAGTACATATTTTGGCCTTCCTTAAGAACTGATATATGGTTCTTAGAAATACAAATTAAAAGCCTATTATTTATCTCACAGCACAAGAGAACAGTGGCTGGGTTTTTCAGGCATCTGACAATGGA
This sequence comes from Festucalex cinctus, assembly GCF_051991245.1. Classification (NCBI taxonomy): domain Eukaryota; kingdom Metazoa; phylum Chordata; class Actinopteri; order Syngnathiformes; family Syngnathidae; genus Festucalex; species Festucalex cinctus. The sequence goes on from NC_135429.1 coordinate 14,766,261, forward strand.
GACAAAAACAAGATCAGTTTTAGCTTTAGGGATAACTCAATCAAGGAAATCTGAGCCAATCTTGATTCTCAACAATCAATCTCTGCACCCCTGCTTTTCACACATATTTTCTGCGGCCATCAACAAAACATGCTGACATGACGAGTATGTGAATTCAAATAATTTACATAGGCGGTAAACCCCCTGCCACAGTTTGGCTTTAGCCTCCAGTGCTAGCTCCCTAGCAGGTCAACAAGCACCATGGGAGCCAGCTAGTACCTAAGGCTAAAGCCAAACTGGAGGCAGGGTTTTTACTTTCTAGACCTGGATTTACCACCTCTGCAAACAAAGCTTAACTTTCTCTTTAAATACAGCATTGATAAGCACACGCCCGTTCGCCCACGCACACAAGCAGACACACAGACACCGTGACGTCAAAGATTTTACCAGGTGATCTTATCACGCCTTGTTTGCTTTCTTTGCAACCACGCAACACCCTCTTCATCTCCCACAGATTCTTCTACTCAGGTGACTCACGCACTTTGCGATAACACTTCCAGTCAGCTGACTACTTGGCTCTCAAATCCAATAAAATAAATTGCATCAATTCCGCCAGAGTTAAAGGAAGATTAAGGCACTTTCTTCTAATTGTTAAACAGCCAAAACTTTTTCCTGGTTTGGCCAAGCTGCAAGAACGACAAGTCTTGCAAATAAAAAATAAAAAATCTGTGGAAAGTATAGATGAGTTTGCCCCAGAATGAATTGGAGGGACCAACATCAAGATATGGATAAATATGTCAAGCAAACTAATCTTTGCGGTGACCTAAAACATCATCTTCCTCTTTCCATCTTATAAAAAATTCTGTCAACACTTTCGTTCTGCTTCTTTCTTGACCAACTGAGACAAGTATCGCTTCATGGGTATTTTCATTGTCAATCATATGTGATAGTCTTATTTTTTTTAAATCTACCTTCTGCCCCCAAGCCCTCAGTGTTTTCAGATAAAGAATGCCAATAGGGAAGAAGGCAAACAAACATGCTTTGAGGTCATGAGCTCTTAGCAAAATGGCTCACGTTCACATTAGTTTCCTTTCTTAACATACAACTCTTGTTGCTGGCGAAACTCTTTTCTGGACTCGGTCCAGGATGATAAAATAGTAATGTCCCTTTGCGACGGTATGTGGATGATTTCACGGTACGTCACAAACCTCACGTCCAGGCTTTAAAGACTTAAGTCACCATTACACATTATGAAAGTGGAAGGGAATAGGCAGCTGGACTCAAACGATTTTCAGCTCTTCTAGGAAGATTTTCTTGAAGGTTTTGGAACGTGTCTTTGAGGATTTCATCCAAAAAAAAAAAAAAAAAAAAAAACTTTGGGGAGGCCAAAGGTCATTGATGTTGATAGGAAAGTTACCCGGGCTTACACAAGGTTTTTTTGTTGTCTCCATCTTGGACTCTGACTACTTGGCGTTTGACTCAGACTTAACTTATCTATGTTTTTACTCTTGAAAATGAATATCCTCCTTCAAAAGAAACTTTATATAAAGTTGCATCAAAATAGACGTGCCGTGATACTCTTGATCTAGACATGGACTTGGACTTCACTCGGGTCTTTGTGACTCAAAGCTTGACTTGGAGTTGATAAATAACCTAGTCTCTGATTGGCTAGCCCAAGGGTCAGCAACCTATACTGTCAAAAAAAAAAAAAAAAAAAAAAAAGACATTTTAGGCTAAATAAAAACACGACTACCTGTCTGGAGTCACAAAACCTTTGACCATTATGATGAACAAAACAGTGTGTTCGTCTAATGTACTGAGACCTAATTAGAGCTGCGCCATAACAGGAAAAATGCAGCATCCAATTAATTTTCTTCTACCTTTCATCTTACATTTTTGGCTTATTTTTTTCCCCCTTTTTGTGTGAAAATTTTCGGTTAGTTTTCATGCACTTTCAGACTTTTATGCCTTTCTGTCAAATTTCTGACAATTTTATGAACATGGTCATTTTATGCCTTTTTGGGCATTTTATGGTAATTTGGGGAATTTCTTTTAGTTTATTTTATTTTATTTTTTTTTGGGGGGGGGGCATTTTATGGTTGCATTGTCAAATTTTTATTTTCTACCTTTTCCAAAATAAATGTTTACTTTTTGCAATTTTGTGTACATTATGGTATTTGGCTGCTTTTCCTCTTCCTTTTGGACATTTTATGATGGGTGTTATCCCAGAATTTTTTATATGCCTATTAGAGATGTACCGATATCACGATATGAAGGCCACGATGCAATGATTATCACAATATTGTGGGGAGGATGGCGATGCAAAAATGGTCACAATATTGTAAAAAAAAAAAAAAAAAAAAAAATCATACTAAAAAAATAAACAAATGGAGGTGGATATTGTGTTTTTGTACATTTTCAGCAATGCATATAAACAACCTGCTATATCTAATAACAATATTGAGGCACTTACTTGCTAATGCAAACACACATTGAGTTCCTTCACATATTGACTTGGTTCACAAGCATATTACGTATGCCCCTTCATCTAACCATTAACGTGGATATTAAACATAGAAGGGCCAAAACATGCCTTATGAGAATTAAACTTCACTAAAAAAAAAAAGAGCCAGCAGAGGGTGCTAGAACTGCACAAATGGAAATCAGTCTGACTTTGTAAACAGATTCTCGCCTTTTAATATCGTGACATGACGACGATGATATATTGTGGCAGTTTTAATATCACGATATTGCCGTTATCGTTACATCCCTAGTGCCTATATCTATTTATCTATCTATCTAGGCGGGACGAAAGAGCCACGTGTGGCTCCAGAACTGCAGGTTGCAGACCGCTGGGCTAGCCTCTACACCGGGGGTGTGCAAACTTTTTCATTTGAGGGCCACATAATGTTATGAAGAGAAATTGTGTTTAGTCCTAAAAATTGTCCAAATAATTTGCACTTTTACATATTTAAAAAATGCTACAGTATATAAACCAATTTACTTGTAATATGGCGGTAGGGTTATAGTTTTGGAATTTTTCATTTTAGTTTTTATTTTGTTTTTTTAAATTTAGTTAGTTTTAATTAGTTTTCAGCGTGGTTCTGCTAGTTTTTTTTTTATTGGTTTTAGTTCTTTAACAAATGCTTAATTTTAGTTGAGTTAGTTTCAGTATTAGTTTTAGTTTTCTATGTGTATTACTTGTGGCCAATATTTAAAACAAAACATGGACGTGATGTCGTTATTCCAGTTTATATCAAAATTAATCTACCAATAATCCAATTTGTAATCATCCCCAAAGGCTCATGCATTAAATTACTTACCAAAGACTAAACCGAAGGACATTTTTGCTATAATTATAGTTTTATTTTAGTTAGTTTTGTAAACATAAAATGTAGTTTTACTTAGTTTTCTTTTTTGAAAAAACATCTTTGTTTTTATTTTATTTCGCTAGATAAATTGTTTTTTTTACTTTTAGTTTTTCCCGTTAGTTTTTGTTCACTAAAATAACCTTTAATAGCAAAAGTGTTTTTCGACACCTTCCCTTCTTACTTTGACCACCTCCAAACATTTTTGTTTTTATTTTATTTGAAAGGAGTTGAATGCCATTTTTAGCATATGTCGCGGGCCACCAAAGAAAAAAAATGGACGGCGGGCCTCAAATTGCCCCCGGGCCGTACTTTTGACTCCCCTGCTCTACACGTTTTGACCAACACAATCTTTTGAGTCTGAATCGTGCCCTGAGAGCAACATGGCACATGGGACTCAAGGAGTAACTGCCAGTTATGGGGAGTGAGGGAGTGGAGTGGTGTTGCGGACAAACTGGGCGTGATGGGACATGGGTGTGTGTGTGGTGGTGGGGGGTAATTTAGGTTAAAACCAGATGATTAACTTTCGCTTGGAACAGGCTGACCAGGCGCACAAGCTATTTCCAATTCTGGAAAAAAACAACAACAAAAAAACAATAATAAGGATGAGCAATAGGGGGGGGGTTTGGCGATAGCGTGGTTATCCCCAAGCTAGCCCAGCCTCCCCTCCGCCTTCCGCCCAACAACCTGAGCGGTTGAACCAGCGGCAACGCGGCGGGCGGCACAGCGGTTCATTAGCCACGCAACGCCAGCTTAGCACAATGCACCCTGTCACACCAGTTCATCACCTCACTTGAATATGCACAGCCTCTCGTGCGCCCTTGTCCTCAGTGACCTCTTCCTTCCGTAATTTGAAAAAAAAATGTAAACACTGGGTTTAAGGACATGTTGTTGTTTTCAATAGTTACTGCGGTAATCCGTTTTGAGGAGTAATTCCTGAATGGCAGGAAGAGGGAGAGTGTGTTTACTTATGGGGGGTTAGTTTGGGGTCGGGCTCATTTAAAGATGGAGCACAAGCAGTATGACATAGATTGCAATTGGGAAGTGGATTGCATAAGGTTGACCAAGCTTGTCATGTGACCAAAAAAACAAACAAACAAACAAAAAAAAAAAACTTTTGAATTTCATTTTCTAATATTATGTGAATATGCAGCCCAGAAATTAACAAAAAAAAAATAAAAAAAAATAAAACAGTACAAATTTTAAATTACTCTAAGTAAAATATCATTGCATAATGGGAATAGAGTTTAAACACCACGTCCATAAAATGGTTTAATATTGCAAACAAACGTGCGCCTGCATTTAAGGAACATGCCAAGGCATTCTTTAAATTTACAATGAGGTAGTCAATGCCAAGGGGTCATGTCAAAAGAACACTACTGCTGCAAAAAAAATTTTTTTTAAATAAAAACAATTATTAGCGTAAGGGTGGGTATTATACAGGGTAGGGCTCAGTTTTAAAAAAAAAAAGGGCCTTGTATCAATTTTTCTTTTCAAGCTTGACATCAATTCATAAAACCACGAATCAATCATTTTACTATGTCTTTTTCCCACAGCAATTCACAAGAAAATAGAATTTCTAAGTCTGAATATTTTCCTGTTTTTACTGTTCTCTTGAAATGTACTATTCGCCTGAATTTCAAAGTAGTTTCTCACATTTGTGAAAGACCTGACTCTTATTGCATTTCAACACAATTCACAATTTAATTTATATTTATACAAGTATTGATTTATTTAAATATTTTCATTTCGTCCTTACTGATGTCAATCTTTGTGTAACGCTTAAGACTAGATCAAAATGTAATTTGTGTTTTAATGTTTGTGGCATTATACTGAAGCAAATAAATATCTCATCAAACTTAACTCTTGTGAATCAAAATCAAGTCGATTGACATTGGAAACAATACTCAGCCCTAATACAAGGGTCTTAATAAAAAAAAGAAATAGTAATAATGCATTGTTTGAATGTTTACAATGAACTAGACAGTGCCTATGGGTTGTAAAAAATAAAATATTAACAATAATAGTTATATACAACCTAACAATATGCTTCACGTGCACAGAAATTTTAAAAATATACGTTTGCCAAAATTACAAAAAAAAGCATGCAGTGCAAGGACAGGATTTTTTGGGATTATGATTTAAAAACAAGGCCTTTTAATCATAGTTGCAGGAAAATAGCATAGTTAATTTTTAACCTGAATTTCAAAGCATTTATAGTTTATTGACATGTTTTGACTCTATGTGTCCACATTCATTCTGATTATAAATTGGGCAACCCTAGTATAAAGAAAAACGGCTTTTAAGGGTGACTTTGGGGCATATTATACACGTGTATGTTACTCGTGATATTTATGATATATTACCAAACTTATATAGTATGTGATAGAATTAGAACTGTGGTTGTGTTCAAGTAAAATCGATAAAAAGTAAACTTGTCCAAAATATTCAGCAAGAACATTTGTTCTAATGCCTATGTTTAATTCTTTGAAATCTACACACACAAAAAAAAATAGCTTATTGTGCTTTTGATTGAATGAAATATCATCGCAGGTCAATAAAGACCCATGCCAAATTCACAGACAAGACAGGTCAAACCGCATCCTGGCACATTTTTGTTGCATGTTGCGTTGAATTGGACAGGAGGTCAGGGAACAGTGGAGGAGTAGGTGAGAGAAAGTGTACTGTTAATTCCATTCACTGGGTGAAGTCATTAGGGCAGAAAGTAGGCCAACCTTGGAGCTTTTAACTTGCCTTCTTGAGCTGTCTGGGTCAATGTGAAGAAGCCACCACCATTTGATTCTCACATATAGAAACTAGGGCTGTGAAAATTAAAGCGTTAACTCTGGAAATTATTTTAAATTCATTAAAGCGTTATTTTATTTTATTTTTTTCTCGGTGTGCAGCCAGACTTGGATTATTATCAGGGTTGTGGAATCCCGGTCCAGAAACTAAAAACCCTGCCACATAGTGGCTTTAGCCACAGGTGCATCTACTTAACTGTAAGGATGTCACGATTAGGGCAATATTGTGATCGTGATATTAAAACTGCCACAATATCGTCATGCTCACAATATTAAAAAGGAACACATCTGTTAAAAAAAATAAAAAATAATCAGGTTGATGTCCATTTGTGCAGTTCTAGCACCCTCTAGTGGCTAGTTTAGTAGTGCAATTTAATTTCCATTAGGGATGTTTTGGCCTTCTGTGTTCTAAATCTATGCTAATTGTCAGATGAAGGGGAACCTAATTTGCTTGTGAAGAGATCAATGTGTGCTTGCATTAGCAAGTAAGTGCCTCAATATTATTATTAGAGGTTGTAGGTGGTTTATATGCATTGCTGTAATGTACAAAAGCACAATTTTGTGTTTTTTTTTTTTTAGTAAGAGCTCCCTTTTGTTTTTTTTACAATATTTTGATCTTTTTTAAATGTCGCCAACGTCCCCACAATATATAGGTCCATTTTGACTTTACTCAAGTAAATATCTCATACAAGCTTTGAAGGAAAAAGTATAAGCAGAAGTAGAAAATGAATCGCGATTAATTACAGAAAAATGTGCGATTAATTAGTAAAAATATTTTGAACGTTTGACAGCACTAATAGTAACATTATACAGAAGAGGAATTAATGGACGATTTGTCTCGAGTGCGACAACGCATCAACATTATCTGTGTCCTCATAAGAATTAAGTAGGAAATCACATTGCATACTTTTATAGACAGTCCGGACAAACTAGGATCATTTCATATTACACATTGAATGTGACTTCAACAAGCTAATCACAACAGAATGATCGTATTTGATCATATTTGGCACCATGTCATATTTTTTTTTTTTTTTTACCCCTTTTGAAATATCAGTGGGTAGCGCAGTGGAGCTTTGGCCAGTAAACAGGATGTGAGGGTTCGAATCGTATTTTTGATTCCATGTGCGATCTGTTCTCAAAGGTGACCGGTGTGTTCAGCAAAGAATACATCCCTCAAGGGACCCGATTTGGTCCCCTGCAAGGAGACATCTACGCCAAAGACAACGTCCCCAAACACGCCAACAGGAAATACTTCTGGAGGGTAAGCGCCACACGCAAAAACTGATCCATCCGCAGTATCAGACATTTATGGCTTACATAACTCATGTCATTTAAAGCCAATCAGTTAAAATAGCAGTGAATCATCTTCCACTAAACCAGATAACCATGCTTTCACGAGAAGTCCACCGGCGCGCAGGAAATACAACTATTTTACATCAGTGGTGTCCAAACTACGGCCCGGGGGCCATTTGCGGCCCGCTGTCCTTTTTTTTTTAGTGGCCCGCGACATATGATAAAAATGGCATTTGACTCAGTTCAAATAAAATAAAAACAAAAATGTTTGGAGATGGTCAAAGTAAGAAGGAAGTGTGTCGAAAAACACGGGTGCTATTAAAAGGTTATTTTAGTTAACTAAAACTAACGACTGCAATTGGCTGGCAACCAGTCCAGGGTGTCCCTCGCCTACTGCCCATAGCCAGCTGAGATCGGCCCCAGCACCCCCCTCCCCCCCACCAACCACACTGAAAACTAATTAAAACTAAATTAAAAAAAAAAAACTCAATACGAAATAAAAACTAAAATGAAAAATTCCTAAACTATAATAACCCTACTGCCATAATACAAATAAATTGGTTTATATACACCTTGGCATTTTTCTAAGTATTCAAAAGCACAAATAAATTATTTATACGATTTTTAGGACTGAACACAATTTCTATTCATACCATTATGCGGCCCTTCTGACTTTCTGTATGTGGCCCTCAAATGAAAAAGTTTGGACACCCCTGTTTTACATCGTGATCACCGCGTGGCGAAGAATTTTTATTTTTTTTAACTCCAAATGCTTATCACAGCTTTACTGGAACTCGGCAAACAGAAGCTGCTCCCGAGTGAATTCCCATTCAGTCTTTTTTCCCCCCCACAAACGGTATTTTCCCTTCCGGCTTGATTTCCTGTAACTTTCATAGCAGAAGTGGGAAGCCGCGCTCGTGAACTTAATGACACCGCAGAGTGTCGTCAAGTAGCTGCGTGTATAATTTGGCTGCCGGCCAACTACTGCACGACCCCCCCCCCCCCCCCCCCCCCCCCGCACCCGCCCTCCCCCGCCCCACCCGCCAGCCCACTCCCCCTAAGTTGCCGCTAATAGAAGTGGAACTACTTCTGACTATTGACAATGACGAGAGTGAAAGGGAGAGAGGATAGAGAGACAGCGTGACACAGCAAAGTGGACCACACCTCCAAGCTTTTAAATACAATGACAGCTCAAGCACTAACACAGGAGTGACAGAACACCAACGACACACACACGCTGTCCAACGGAGTATTGCACACAGAGGATTACTTTACTGTACATGGCAGGGGTGAATGTTCGTACTTTTTTCTCCCTTCATTTATTAACTGGTTTAATTTATTCAAAAAATTGAGTAGGGGGAAACTATTTTTTTTTAATGAATTTACTTCATTTTTAAAAAGGTGTTTCATTTATTTAATTTAAAAATGGGGAAAAAAGGGGCAATTTATTTCCCTTGATAGTGATTTGAATGTCTACAATTAAAAGAAAAAATGTCGTAAATAGTCCATACAATTATACAAAAATATCTGCATTGAACTGTTTTTAATCCAATGATCTTTTTTTTGCTTTTGCGCAGATTTATAGCAACGGGCACCTGCAGAACTTCATCGACGGCTACGATGTCCACAGGAGCAACTGGATGCGTTACGTCAACCCGGCGCGCACTCTGAGCGAGCAGAATCTGGTGGCGTGCCAAAATGGGCGAGACGTTTACTTCTACACCGTTCGGCCTGTGGAGCCCAAAGAGGAGCTGCTTGTGTGGTACAGCCAGGAGTTTGCGCAGAGGCTGTGCGGTCAGCAGGACAATAGTAAACGCAGTGAGTGCGAGATTATATGAAACATACTTTAATATTTGGTGTTGTAACTCTTCTTTTGCCCCTTTTATCCATCTGGCTTTAAGAATGTGGTCATTGATTACATTGATACACAAAGTACACTTCAAAAAAGTTTGGCACGGACTCAAATTAGCCAAAAAATTATTTCACTGCAGATGGCGGTGCTGAACGCAACTGCCGTTTAAATGTACCAAATCAAATATTTATGAATAGAGATGTCAGGCAATTATTATTATTTTTTCTTTAATCGTAAATCCATAATTAATCACAGGACTTCTATAGCTAACTCACAGTCATTAATTTTAGATTTGGTCTGAATGTAATTTTTTTCCCCCATACACTTGTTAACAGAAGTGGCCAGAAAAAAATGTTAAGCTAACTGAATTTTGGCTGCATCTTTTAGCCATTGATACAGTAATTTCATAATAGCTCATGAAATTGAGCTAAAATTAAAAACATGTGCTGTAAAAAAAACAAAAAACAAAACAAAACAAGTAATATTGATTTGTGTTTTGTTAAGTTTTCTGCCACTAGATGGCATTATTGCATTTGTAAGACTGGTGAGAGCTCAGTGCATTTTTCTTTTTCATATTAAGAGCTATCTAATCTTTAACATGAAGCAACTTGTGAAATTCTGCGCATTTTTTAAAATTGTATACAACTCGACTCTAGTCTCCACAAATATATAGGGATGTTACGATAATCGTGATATAAAAACTGCCACAATGTCGACGTCGTCATGTTCACAATATTTAAAAGCTACAAATCTGTTTAAAAAAAAAGGCAGATTGATTTCCATTTGTGCAGTTCTAGCACTCTCTGATGGCTAGTTTTTTAGTGGTTTAATTTTCATTAGGGATGTTTTGGTCCTTCTATATTTAAAATCACTAATTGTCAGATGAAGGTGATTGTAAAGGTGAGTAAGTGCCGCAATATTACGTGTTATTAGAGATTGGAGGCAGTTTGTGTGTATTGCTGTTATATACAGTGCAAAATGTATTTATTTATTTTTTTTTTAGTATAAGCTCAGTTTTTTGTTTTTTTTTATTAATTGCCAGATAATTGCCAGACATTGTGACAACCTCGCCGCAATATCACAGGTGAGGTTCATATCGGGATAATATCGTATCGTGATATTTGGATATCGTGACATCTCTACAAATATATGCATTATTTTTATATTTATTACTGCTAAATTTGGACGTGGACAAGTCTGCCGCATTGCGACTGGAATTCCCCCAGTGCAGGCTTTCCAAACAATTAATTACACGGTTGGGAAATTATAGTGGCGTTAAAGGAAATCTAAATTAGCGCCCTAATTTTGACACACCTATTTATAAAACATTCTAAACACACAGTGAAAGGCAGCTGGATGGTTTAAAGTCCCGCAGCGAGTCTTTTTAAAAAAATTTTTTTAAAGTTATTAACCAAACAACTACAGTATATCCTCATCCAGAGTGATTCTTTGCGCTACAAAGTCGAATGACTCACAGCAACTGAATACACAAGACGTGTGGCTATTTAACCTGGTGACTAACGCCAAAGCAAGTTTAATTACATCGCATTGTCAAAAGCACTCACGTGAGTCGCATTTCAGAGTCTGAGGTTGCGCAACGTTTGGCATCATGGAAGTGTTTTGTTTTTTTCCCCCAGATATTTTATGACCTATTTTAGATTCAAGGTGAAACCCAAACAATTAGGCACATTCTTCTTCGTCAGATGGAAAAAGGAAAAAAAAAAAAAGTCAGGTAATTGCCAGACATGAATGCGGATGCAAGATGAAACAAAAAATGCTGATGCGGTGTGTAAATGATCCGGTTCAGAGGCGCAGACGTGACATGACGCATCATTTAACCACCAACCTATTCTCCCACAGCAACTTCATGACTTGAAGTGACAAAGCGAAACCTAAACTGCATGCTTTTATGTGTTATGAGTCAAACCTGATACTACTATCATTTACCATCAGAGGGTGTGGCATGTGTGGGTGGATGTTGTATTCTTAAGATGAGGTACATGTCTCAACATGTCATCATATGTCATCAGTCCTCAAGGGCCACTATCATACACGTTGTAGATCAAGGGTCACACTAGCATTTAAAAAAAATGAAAGCCACTTCTTGGATTAAAAAAAATAAGAAGTGTGTTCAAATGACCTATATTATCATGGTATTATTAGTGCCTGACCTATTTAATACTGGCTCTTTAAATAATAATAATAATAATAATAATAATAATAATAATAATATATAATAATCAGAATAAGCCTACTTCTCTATTTCCCCCCACATTATATAACAATATTACATTATATATTACATTAAAAAAATAAAACCACAAGATATCTGTCATTTTTTTCTCTGTTGTCAAATTAAACAAATACAAAGAAATTACATATTTTATACGAATTTTTTATTATTATATTTGTTACAATTATCAGTCATCGGAATTGTATTCTGCCAAATATCGGACTCAACATCAGGCTAATAAAAAATAATTGACTTCAGTCAGGCTATTACCAGTATATGCTCAAATTAGCAATTATCTGTATTCATTTATTACTCATAATAATTAGGAAGCAGATAAATATCTATATGCAACATTTTATTTCTGGTAATCTGCCAGGGTTCACATTTTCTAATGAACACTACAGCATTCCTGTGAAATTGTCTCATCACTGCTGAGCTAATTCCGAGAACAGGCCCTTTGGGGCCACACTAGTGACCCCTGTTTAGATGGTTCCCTCTTCCAACACACCTGATTCAAATGATTATTTCATCGGCAAGCTCTGCTGAAGCCTTATAATGATCCAGATGGGGAAAAAAAGAAAAAAAAATACAAACAAGAACGAGTTGGCAACCTTTTAAAAACATGAGTAGAAAACCTTTTGTTACGTATTTATTTTTATTTTATTTTTTAGATACAATATTCTTTAAATAAATGTATTATTACATAAAAATAAATACTTAAATATTAAAAATATGTCAGTCCAAATTTTTACATTTTCAGGAAAAAACGAGACAACAGGTAGGTTAATAAAGTTTTAAAATTTGCCTAATATGTCCAAAAAAGGAGGAAGAAAAGCCCCCCCCCAAATAAATCTGCAATTAAATGTCCATAAAATTGCCACAAATGTCGGAATTTTTTTCTTTTCTGTATTTATTTATTTTTTTTATTATTCATTCAAAAAGTAACCATTAGCTGTCCAAAAACAAAGCAAGAAAGGCAGAAAATTAGAATAAAATGTTTGGGATTACAAAAAAAATAAAAGTGAGACATTTTATTTTATTTTAAAACGAATTGATTCTTAAAGTAACTAAAGTGTCCACAAAATTGCCATAAATGTCAAAATTGATAGCGAAAGTTTAAAAAATAAAATTACAAATAGTCAAAAAAATAGCCACAAAATGGAGAGTTAGAAAATTACCATATGTCCATAAACTTGCCAAAAAATGTCAGAAATTTGACAGAAAGGCAGAAAAGTCTAACAATGTATGAAATATTAAGCATGACAAATTACCCCGCCAAAAATAATAAACTGAGGACGAAAGGTAGAAGAATGATTCTTTACGGATTGGATGCTGCATATTTGTCTGTTGAGGTGCAGCCCAAATTTGGTTCTGGGCCCTCACCTATATTAGACTTATTAACACTAACACACCGTTTCTTTCATCACAATGTTCAACTGTAATGTGGCTCCAGACAGGTTTTTTTGTTTTGTTTTGTTATTTGGCCTAAAATGACAGTAAAGGTTGCTAAACCCCTATCTAGAACATGCAGGATCGTGGCCCCAAGGGAGGGTCGAAGTTGGTGACCCCTGTCTGTACTCAAAACATATTTTGTGTCTTCCAGAAAATATGAATGTTGCCGATGAGCAAGAGAACACCAAACAACACCTCCCTCAGCAGTTGTGGCCTAAGGACAGGACGAAGGAAGAGGTGAAAGAGGAGAGAAATGATGAAGAAGTGGATGTGGAGATGTTGGGGAGAGACACCCCTCCCGATACTCCTGATGACCAAATCATGGATTTCAGCAAGAAGATTGAAAAAGAGGAGAAGATGGACAGGGATCAGGAGGATCGTGGATTCTTTCCATCCGCTCATCCTGAACAAAGAGGACAAAGCCACGGAATGAATCCTCCTTACTTAGCAGAGCACCTGCCTGCATTATCATCCGATGAACAAAATCTGCCCCTGCACCTCCATGGCCTGTACGGCCACAGGGAAGGGCTGGTGTCATCTTACCCACTTTACCCTCAATCTAGACCCCTCCAGACAACCTACCAGCTCCTTCCTCCTTTCACCTCACACTATCCTCGCTTCCTCCTCCCTTCATACTCTCCTCCATTTCCCGGTATGCTGCCTTCCAGAGGATCCCTCCGGTATGGTAGCTACCTGGGCACGGACGGAATCCCATACCCTCCTCTCAGCACCCCTAATCTACTCACAATGTCCCTGCCATACCCTTCATCCCCACAGGGCGGTCTGAAAGAACTAACCCCGAATGTGTCCCCACCAAGAGGCACCCCGGCGACTCCTGAGCTCTCGCCGATTCCCAAGCCAATGAGCCAGCTTCCCTCGCCTGAACATTCTTCCCCCGGCTGCGAGGAAGCAATGAACCTAACGTTGGACATTACCAAAGGCAACTCAGGGCTGCGCAATCGTCCTGGCCACAAATCTTTGCCCTATCCTCTGAAAAAGCAAAATGGAAAGATCAAGTATGAATGTAACATCTGCTCAAAGACTTTCGGACAGCTGTCGAATCTCAAGGTACTGACTTCAACAACCGTAAATTTCCACTTCTGCTAATGAACCCTCCTTGAATGCCATTGCCTGTTTTTTTATGACCGTAGGTCCACCTACGAGTCCACAGTGGTGAAAGACCGTTCCAGTGCAGCTTGTGTAAAAAGAGTTTCACTCAACTGGCTCATCTACAGAAGCATCACCTTGTCCATACAGGGGAGAAGCCACATGAGTGTCAGGTATGTTGAGATCCTCTCTTCATCTCTGTGTTCGACAATGAATGTCTTTGTGTGAAAGGAATTGTCGGTGTGATTGAGATGACTGATTCAAGCTTTAAAGCTTCATTACAGTTTGGTCATCTAGGACCAGGCAGGAAGGTGTTCTTGTCTCAGTTTTTCCCCCAGAGGTGGAGAATTCAGCTCTAGGAAGTAAAAACCCTGCCACAATTTGTCTTTTGTCTTTGTCTTGTCACAAGTCTCTAAGGCAGGGATGGGCAATCTCGGTCCTCGAGGACCGGTGTCCCTGCAGGTTTTTGAGGTTTCCGTTTTCCAACACAAGCTGATTCCAATCAACGAGATCGTTATCCCTCTTATGCAGAGCTTGCTGATGAGCTGATCATATATCAGCTGTGTTGGAAAACGGAAGCCTCAAAAACCTGCAGGGACACCGGCCCTCGAGGACCGAGATTGCCCATCCCTGCTCTAAGGCCAAGCCCAAGCCTTTGACACGGAAGTCCAAGTCTTTCAGCTCCAAGTCCCTGATCATGAGTCCAAGTCAAGTACTAAGCCACTGACTCACAAAAGTCCAAGTCTTTAGGTTCAAAGTCGGAACCTAAAGTACTCGTAGTCAGGGACTTAAGACTTTAAGTTTCAGGTCCAAGTCAAGTCTCGAGTCATTGATGCACAAGTCCAAGTCAAGTTCAAGACTTTACATTCCAAGTACAAGTCAAGTCTCAAGTCTTTGACCCACAAGTCCAAGTCAAGTTCAAGACTTTAGGCTCCAAGTCAAGTCTTTGACTCACAGGTCCAAGTCAAGTTCAAGATTTGGACTTGTTTGTGTGTTGCCGCATTTTTCTACTCTACTAGATGTTGCTCGGGCGCACAGAAAATAAGGGGAGGGAAAATGAAAGCAAGCTGCACCAGAGACTCTCATAATCTTCACTGGTCGCAAAAGAAGAGTCAGAGTCAAGTCTCAAGTCTTTAGTAGATGAGTCTAAGTCGAGCCATTTACCCACTAAAGACAAAATATGGCAAGGTTTTTAGTTTCTGGATCTGAATTCTCCACCTCTGCTTTTCACTTTTCTCTGCTTGTAGTGACAACGTATTAAAAAAAAAAAAAAAAAAAAAAAAAAAAAAAAAATCACAAAAAAAAACAGATCTCAGTCAGGATATGACATCACTGGTATTGATACAGAATTGCAAAAGACTATGTGACTAGCTCTCATCCTTTGTAGTAACAAAGTCTGCCTATATTACATTTAGCCATTACCCAATAGCCTTTGAATGCTTTTGTTTGCATACGTGAGGAAGTAGCTGTCAAACAGAACTGGTCTGTGGTAAAGAACATTGCGCAATTCCACATTGTGTTCAAAATAATCCCAACATCAATAACGCCATCTCTTCCTTTTGAGAAATCTTTGACAATTGCTTCATTTTTTCCCCAGGTGTGTCAAAAGCGCTTCAGTAGCACCAGCAACTTGAAAACCCACCTCCGACTCCATTCTGGGGAAAAACCGTACCAGTGCAAGCTGTGCAACACCAAGTTCACTCAATACATCCACCTGAAGCTCCACCGCCGCCTGCACAGCAGCCGCGATCGGCCTCATCGCTGCCAGCTGTGCTCCCAGGCCTTCTTCCACCGCTTCTCCCTTCGCATCCACCAGCGCAGCTGCTGCCCGGCCAACTCCGGCTCGGCCGCCGTCAACGCCCACATGAAAGAAATGCTCGAGCGCTTCGACGCCGGCCAGGAGGCCGACGCGCTGACGGAAACGGCATCGGCGCCGCAGGTGGAGGAGGCCGTAGAGAGGTGGCTCGCTCGCACCTTGGAAGGCGAGGGGAAGGAGGACCAGAAAGAGGCCACCCTTCTGCTGAACGCTCTGACTGTGGCCAGCAACGAACCCGTCGGCCAATCGGCAGCTCCCGTTTCCCAGCACAGCTCTCCGGCAGCCTATCAGGAAAGGGCTAGCGTGGTCCATCTACACAAGCGTTCAACAGTGAAACTGGAGGGCCAATAATGAGAGGGAACCCTTCGAAGGAACAAGGGAGATTTAACAGACAGTAACACTAATAAAGAAACCAATGTCGCCAAAAGTAGCCTCTGTTTTGACTGAAGAGAAACACAGCAGCACCAAAATAAAAGCGTTCCAAAGACTGGACTTAGTGACATACACTGTATTACAGATTGTGCTTCATCCCAATGAATACAAACATGAAAATAGGAGGAGCTTGTTAAGCTGTGACATGAATTGATTTTACTCAGGTAGGTTTTTTTGTGTTAACTTATTCGATTTTTCACCTGTTCTGTTTCGAGGTGTTTATTTATTTAACTGTTTTGCTGTTTATTTGATGGTAGCCATTAAAACGACTCAGGAAGAGTAACAATGATGTCTTAGTTAATTAATCATGCTCGCTTTACTTTGTGTCGCGTGTGCCGTGTGTCCGGCACAAATGATTTTTTTCCCAGTTTGTTAATTTATTTATTTATAATGCAAATGGTAAAATCTGGTATGTTTAATTCTTGTGTGAATGAACATTTGCCAAAATATACATTAGTAACATTTATTTTCATTTAGCAAGTTTCAAGACATTTTTAGATCAAACCAAATCATCCAATCCAAATAATCTTGCTGATTCTGCACATCTGTGGATGCACTCGTTTCTCATTTTGCAATAAAATTGAGTAACAAGCAATTTATCAGCCAGGCAGCACTAAAAAAACAGAACAATGTCAACACTGTATGTATTATAATTTTCCTAGATTTCTTTTTTTGTACAAGGTTTGACTGTAGTTTGTTTTGGAAACAGGTTTGAGATTGTAAGAATTTATATGTGAGAGACTATTTTGATGACACTTTTATATGATGTAGCGTAATAAAGATATCATTTCTACATGGGTTGATTGTGTTGCTGTTTCAGTACTTGAATTATAAAAGAAAGATTGCTTTTTGTAGCGCATAAACAGACTGGCTTTACATTGTTTATTAGGGATGTAACGATATCCAAACATCACGATACGATATCACGATATGAAGGTCACAATACGCTAAATATCACAATATTGTGAGGGGGTTGGCGATATTTAAATAAGATCACAATATTGTGGAAAACAAAACAGAGCTCATACTAAAAAAAGCACAATATTGTGCTTTTGTACATAACAGCAATGCATATAAACCACCTACAATCTCTAATAACAATATTGAGGAACTTCCTTGCTAATGCAAGCACACATTGATCGCTTCACAAGCAAATTAGGTTCCCCTTCATCTGACAATTAGTATAGATTTTAAACATAGAAGGCCAAAACATCCCTAATGAAAATTAAATTGCACTAATAAACCAGCCACTAGAGGGTGCTAGAACTGCACAAATGGACATCAACCTGACTTTTTCAGCAGATGTGTTCCTTTTAAATATTGTGAACATCACAGTATAACTATTGGGGGTATTAAAGACTAGTTAGAACCAAATGCTTTTAACCCACATTGTTGCATCTACTTCATAAAAGTGAACGTGTTTTCATTTAAAAAAAAAAAAGAAAAAAAAGTGCTATGAAGTATGAAGGTCAAGTCTCAAGCGTGTTATGAAATAAGCAAACACGATTCACACCTAGATAGTGTGAGATGAAATAAGGGTCCCATACAAAAAAATACTTTGAACATAATCAATATTGACAGTTACAGTAGCAGCGTTGGCACAAAATCTTCAGTCGATGAACGCGTACTGGAAATTGGCTCATTCTGAGCACAGCCTCATGTTTAACAAGTAAGCACAGCTATGCGACCCTATAATTTATCTTGTTCAGTTTTACTTTCCGCTTGGCCCTACATTATTTATACTGTTCATAAATGATATCTGCTGCGTCTCAAAAATAATCAAAAGTGTTTTATTTGCTGATGACACAACTGTCTACTGTTCAGGAGACAACCTGAAGCAGCTTCTGACTACTGTGGAGTATGAATTAAATACATTAAAAAAATGTTTTGACATGAATAAATTATCATTCCGTTTAAATAAAACCAAGTTCATAGTTTTTGGCACTAGACAAATCACTCAGTTCGAGTTAAAATTATGGTGTATTCAATTGAAATAGAAAAGGCGTATGAAAATAAATTCCTTGGAGTAGTTATTGATGATGAATTATGTTGGAAGCCACACAAAGAAAATGTTAAGAGGAAAATGTCAAAAATCATCAGGATACTCTACAAAACTAAGGATGTCTTAAACATGAAATCATTATATGCATTATACAGTTTATTATTATTGCCATATCTGACCTATTATGTGGAAATCTGGTGACGCGCATATAAAACTCTGTTTTCAAATTGCAAAAAGACAGCTGTAAGAATTATAAATCGATCAAAATATACAGAACCAACACATCCACTATTTATTAAATTAAATGCAATGACATTTTCTGACTTGGTTGAGTTTAAAATAGCACAAATAATGTACAAAGTACAAAACAATCTACTCTGCCACAGTACTCAGACGTATGAAATTAGACACAGTCCTTATGATATAAGGGGTACAAGTATCTACAAAAAACCCAAAATAAGAACAAATATTAAGCAAAGGTGTGTCTCTGTAAAAGGTGTTAATTTGTGGAATAATTTGGGAATTGATCTGAAAAAATGTGACTCACTTCTGGAGTTTAAAAATATGTTTAAAAGTAAAGTTAAAAATTTTTACTTTATGTCAGACCAGAGTATGAAAATTGTAAATGTGAGTATGAGTATATGATTTAGATAGGTATTATGGGATATGTCTAGGAAATTCATGTATATACGTTATTGGCAAATGTACGCATGATGAAGTGCACTTGTATATATAACCAGGTTTATACATTTTATATAAAAAAAATAGTAAACTAGTTTTGTATTTAATGAAATAAGTTTAAATATACAAAGTAAAAGGGGTAGGGTTAGATACGTTTTTAACTTCTTCCTGCTCCCTTTTGAACATGTAAACTGTAATTGATTGATTGATCATTTTATTGAGGTTTTCTTTTTAATTTCTGTTTTTCTGTTGTTTGCTTGCTTATATGTTCAATAAATCAAATCAAATCAAGAAAAGTTTTTAAGTTGTTTAAGTTAATTTATTTTGGTCGAAACACTGGCATTTGAGCACGTGCGCCACTGCCCGTTCCGTGACTCAAACAAGTCAAAATTTTGCTCTTTCCAGTAATTCTCTCTGATAGTTGATGAGTCTGTTTCGATTTTGCGTGGGATGAACTGTCATTGACCCAAAAAAAAAAATACAAACACACATACTTCCTTTTACTCTGCGTGGGAGAACCCAGACCAACAACACCTACGCACAAGTGAGCTCGAGTAAAATCTCCTCAAAACTCATTTGCGCTCTCATACAGGAACAATGACATCATCGCTTCTGCTGAGCTGTCATGTCAAACACAATACCAACTGCGAGTCATGTGGAAGTGATATACTATACAAATTATGGACACATTTACAAGTGAATTGATTCATAAAAAACTATCGATTCTTTGACCTTTAAAATAAAGCAAGGAGGCTCCAAGGGTGAAAGAAAAACTATGAGGCTGATAATAGGAGAATGCAGATGGTGGCTTACCAAAACATATGTAATAATAATAATAATAATAATAATAATAATAATAATAATAATAATAATAATTTGTATGAGGTTATTATAGTAATAGTGTGTTTTGTTTTCAAAATATTATTATTATTATTAATTCCATCTCTGGTGTAATAACCTGATTGATTGATTGAATATTTCTTTTATAATTTAATTGTAGTATTATTATTATTATTATTATTATTATTATTATTATTATTATTATTATTATTAATTTAATATCTGCTGTAATTTATTTATTAATTGATTAAATTATTTTATTATCTGTTCTTATTGCTGCTGGACATGTAAATTTCCCAGAGGGAGCCATCCCAAAGGGATCAATAAAGTCAAGTCTAAGTCTAAGTTTAAAATAACTGACTGGTCACCAGTCAATCACGGAACAAAACCGTTCACGCTACAACTCAAAACCAATTGGACAATTTAGTGCATTTCCGAATGTCATATGGACATTAAAGGAATTTTACAGGGCTTGTTAAGACATCACATACGTGTGGTGGCTTCAAAAGAAACATTCTCTTCTTAGAAATGACGACAAGGCTTGGGTGATTCAATGCACTATAGAGAGATTTTGGGTGGGGAGGGGGAAGAAAAATGAAAGAAGAACTAAGGTAGTAGAGTATCAGCAGTTTCACAATTCATTTCCTCGTTCACGTGCACAGCTATAGTCGACAGCAAGTTGGAAAAATGTGTTTTTAAAAGGTAGTAATTGTACGTGAGAAATAATGAAAATGTAAAATTATCGGCAAAATAGTAATGTTTGACTGCCAAAAATGGCTAAAAAAGTCAAGTATCCCTTTAAATGATTACAACATTCCTACAAAATCACAATGTGGTCCTGGCGGGCTACCTGGTGCCCCATAATGATGACCCCGTACTCAACAGCATGTACTGCACAACCTTGACAGGTAACTCAACTCAACTCAACTCAACTCAAATCAAGTTTATTTATATAGCGCTTTCAAACAGCCTGAACTGTCACAAGGCGCTTTACAGAAAGGCAAAAAAACAAACATAACATAAAACATTAACACCAATACAATACAATCACAACAAATCAACATTCTTCCATCCCTACATACGCTTTGATGTTTGAAGCAGTTTTTAGATGAAAGAGGACAGAATCAGCCTCCTTTCAGCAGTTGATCAGAGACGTGATCTCAGCATGCATGACGTCACACACATATGCTACAAGCTAAGTTTGCTTATAAGCTAGCTCATAAACAAGCAGCTGCTGCGTTCGCGATGAGCAACATACACACAAAAAAGAATGGTCCAATCATTGTGTGCTAGTTCAGTACCTCCCAATTGTTGAAGCTGAAGGTAGTCTTTTCCATTCGAAAGCTCTTTCTTTGCAAGGCGCACCTCTGTTGTTTTTGGCCATTGAAATTCATCATCCATCAATGTTGTTTCAGGATTACTTGTCTCGCCTGCAGTCTTCTCTCGTTGTCTGCGGAGCAAAAGCAGGGTCAGTCAGTATCCATTTTAAGATTCTTCTATTTGTTTTCAAATCTCTCAATGGTCTTGCCCCACCTTATCTCGCTGAGCTCTTGCACCACTACACACCTGCCCGGTGCCTCAGGTCAGCAGACCAGACACAATTGGAGGTACCGAGGGCTAAGCGGAGGCTTAGAGGAGATCGAGCCTTTGCAGTTGCCGGTCCCTCCCTTTGGAACGACCTTCCACTAAATATTAGGCAGTCCCCCTCGTTATCCTCTTTTAAATCACGTCTTAAAAGACATCTGTATTCTTTTCTTTTGGCGCACCATGAGACTTGTTCTTGGTGTTTTGATGTTTAGTCTACTTATTTATGTATTTATTTATCCCTTTATTCACTACTTCTTATTTATTCACTGATGTAAAATGTATTTACTTGTAAAAGAAAAAAAAACCCTGTATTCGCACTTCAAAATTTTTGCTTTGTTCTTGTTTACTGTTAAAGCGCTTTATAAATAAAGTTGAGTTGAGTTGGAAATTTTAAAATGAGATTTTATTCTTGATTAGGAACGTTGTCAATCACAGGGAACAAAATCGTAGGAACATTGGTGGTGAACCTGACACTATCCAAATAAAATGTACTATTATTAGAATGCATAAATGCTCTTTTTAAATGATTACAACATTCCTATAAAATGGTGAGCCCTGCTCTATATAATGTACTGTACAACCTTGACAGGTAACCAATCATTGTGTGCTAGTTCAGTACCTCTCAATTGTTGAAGCTGAAGGTGTTCATTTCCATTCGAAAGCTCTTTGCAAGGCGCACCTCTGTTGTTTTTGGGCATTGGAATCATCATCCAGCAACGTTGTGTGAGGATTACTTGTCTCGCCTGCAGTCTTCTCTTGTTGTCTGCGGAGCAACAGCGGGGTCAGTCAGTGTTTCTTAATGCATCAAAATGGTGGAACTTTTAAAATAAGATTTATTTTATTCTTGATTAGGAACATTGGTCGTTTAGGTAATGTTTTGAGAGTGAATAGAAAGCCAAGTACACCCAGCTAGACTTCATTAGTGTCAGGAAACGTCCACAGATTTCATGTGGCGTATCTTCCATCAAAATGTGATTTTCAAGAATTTCAAAATGGCTGCACAGTATCAAAATTAGTGGGAAAATTCAATGTTCAACCCCCGAAACATCCCTTTAATCCAGGGGTGTCCAAACTTTTTCATTTGGGGGCCACATACAGAAAATCAGGACGACGCAAGGACCACATTGTATTTAGTCCTAAAAATTGTACAAATAATTTATTTGTGCTTTTGCATATTTAGAAAAATGCTACAGTATATAAACCAATTTATTTGTAATATGGCAGTAGGGTTAGTATTGTATAGGTTAGGTTAGTATAGGTTCCGTTTTTATTAGTTTTAGTTCTTTAATGAATGCTGAGTTTTAGTTTAGTTTTAGTTTTAGAATTATTAGTTTTTTATGTGTATTGTGCGCAATATTTAAAAAAAAAAAACAGCATGGGAGCAACATCAACTGAAGGTGCTTTTCTATTGGCTGCTGCTAGATGACGTCACTTCTGTTTGTCATGCTTTCAAACGTCATTATTTCAGTTTATAGCAAAATAAATCTACTAAAAATTACATTTAAAATCATCTCCAAAGGCTCATGCATTAAATTAATTACCAAAGACTAAAACAAAGGACATGTTTGCTATCATTATAGTTAGTTTTAGTTAGTTTTGTAAACATAAAATGTAGTTTCAGTTTTCGTTTTTAAAAAGCATTTTCGTTTTTTTTTTTTATTTCGGTAACAATATAGTTTTTTGAATTTTAGTTTTATTTTGTTTGTTTTTGTTTTTTTAACTAGTTGTAGTTAGCTAAAAATAATCTTTAATGGCACCTGTTTTTCAACACCCTCCCTTCTTACTTTGACCATCTCCAAACATTTTTGTTTTTATTTTATTTGAACTGAGTCAAATGCCATATTTCGCATATGTCCCGGGCCACTAAAAAATGGACGGCGGGCCGAAAATGGCCCCCGGGCCATAGTTTGGACACCTCTGCTTTAATTAAAAAATAAATAAATAAATAAATAAATACAACTGTTGAGCTATATTGACATTTCACAATTTTTGAAAACTTTTAAATGGTGCTACATGTTCAAAAATGGTGTGGGATTTTTATTTTATTTTATTTTTTTACTTTATTTTTTATTTTATTTTTATTTTCACCTACCCAATTAAAATGACAAAGTTTTGCCAAAACATGACATGTTGAGAACATTTAGCTCCAGACTATTTTTATTATCTGTTCTTATTGCTGCTGGACATGTAAATTTCCCCGAGGGAGCCATCCCAAATGGATCAATAAAGTCAAGTCTAAGTCTAAAATACCTAAACTGGTCACCAGTCAATCACAGGGAACAAAATCGTAGGAACATTGGTGGTGAACCTGACACTATCCAAATAAAATGTACTATTATTAGAATACATAAATGCTCTTTTAAAATGATTACAACATTCCTATAAAATGGTGAGCCCTGCTCTATATAATGTACTGTACAACCTTGACAGGTAACCAATCATTGTGTGCTAGTTCAGTACCTCTCAATTGTTGAAGCTGAAGGTGTTCATTTCCATTCGAAAGCTCTTTGCAAGGCGCACCTCTGTTGTTTTTGGGCATTGGAATCATCATCCAGCAACGTTGTGTGAGGATTACTTGTCTCCCCTGCAGTCTTCTCTCGTTGTCTGCGGAGCAAAAGCGGGGTCAGTCAGTGTTTCTTAATGCATCAAAATGGTGGAACTTTTAAAATAAGATTTATTATATTCTTGATTAGGAACATTGGTCGTTTAGGTAATGTTTTGAGAGTGAATAGAAAGCCAAGTACACCCAGCTTAGACTTCATTAGTGTCAGGAAACGTCCACGGATTTCATGTGGCGTATCTTCCATCAAAATGTGATTTTCAACTATTTCAAAATGGCTGCACAGAATCAAAATTAGTGGGAAAATTCAATGTTCCACCCCCGAAACATCCCTTTAATCCCAAAAACATACAACTGTTGAGCTATATTGACATTTCACAATTTTTGAAAATTTTAAAATGGTGTTACATGTTCAAAAATGGTGTGGGACTTTTATTTTCACCTACCCAATTAAAATGACAGTCATTAGAAATTCCAAAGTTTTGCCAAAACATGACATGTTGGGAACATTTAGCTCCAGATTTTATTTTCTCCTGCATTTAATTTAAAAAGTTACGAAGTCCAAACCTGTGTGAGTCACGCACACTTTACTGTTAGTTTGTCAGCCAGCAGTGAAAGGCCAAGCAAAGTACAGTCGTGGGTGTGACTGTTAAACGAAAACAAAACTCAAGGCAACCTGCTTTATATAACTAAAAAGGTTCAAGCGTTAAGACAAACACTTTGAATTGCTCCATATTAGGGAACTTGAAGTGGAAACTAGGACAAATGTTTAAAAATTACATGAGGAATTCTAATTTAACCATGTTCCACAATCTCTTGATATGTCACGCTCGTGTTTGTGACTTATGGAACCTCATGAGAATATAGCCTAGCTATGTAGCTTTCGATTAGTCGCTTTTTTTTTTTCTTCCAAAACTTACATGGAAATATTTCACTCATGGTAGTAATGAAATGTATTTTTTTTTTTTTTAAGTACAGAGAAAAGCTTTAAGCACACTAATTTGACATAGCCTACCGGTATCTTGATTTAGTCAACACCTTTATTTTTGTGTATGCCGTCTTCTACTTAAGTCAGTTGAAAAAGACGAGTGTTTCTCATTTCCGGTCCTCAGATCCCCCTAGCCAGCCTGTTTGGCACCTCTCCCAATTCCCAATGCAGCTGATTCCAATGACAGCTAATCAGCCAGCTCTGGAGAAGCCTGACAACGATCCTCACCTGCGTCGCAATTTGTAATTTGCAACGTGTAACAGTGCCACACTGGCAAACTCGCGTGACTATAATTATGTGGTGGAATTCTGCCGCCATCCAGTGGTAGAATTTGCTACTTGGTTGACTATAAGAACTAAAAGTGGAACTCTGATCAGTGACCGCACAATGTCAGTGGAGCGTTTACGGAAATTAAAATTACCTTTCGTAAAAGCAACATTTGTACGGCCTTTGTTACTTTTAGAACTAAAGATTTTAGGAATACATATAAGGAAGCCATTAGTATTAGTCAGTTTTACAGAGAAATAGAAGGAAAATCGAATTATACATGCCCTGTTCATTTTTTTATTTTATTTTTTTTTAACTCAGGAGGAAGTGTTAGCTCATTTTTTTGTGAGGTTTACAGTGGATCCCAGAACACAGACAAAAAAGGTGAATTTGCAAACAAATTTATTTACAACAAAAACTAGACACACAGGGAAAGGTACAACCAAAAGAACTTGCAAGTTGCAACGGCAAGAGAAAATTTACTAACAAAAAAAACAAAACAAAAACACACGCAACAATTAAGCGGAACCGTAAACACACTTGCCAGCCCAAAAGGACATCAAGGCAAAGCACAACAAAAAAAAAAAAAAACCTTCAAGAACTTACAAGGAATAAGACGGGAATGTAAGATCAAAGTCGTGGTCGCAAACGAAGTCTAGGAATCGACGCTATCTTGGACTGATGCATGAGCAAGCGAATGGACAAATGACAGGAGTAGAAGCTGCCTCTTAATTAAATACACGAGACATAATTCGCTGATAAGCAGCAGCTGTGCAGAGTCTCACGGGCGCCATCGCAGGTCAGGCTCAAACTGGTATTACAACATGACAAGACTGCACAGCCCGCAGACATGGAACATGACATATTTATCCTATCAAAACATAAAGTTTCCAACAACTTGATGCCAACAACATCAAACAGTTCTATTAAATAGTTTTATTCGTGTTGCTTTATGTCACCGTTGCCTCTGATGTTTCCACACAGGAGCATATCAACCATGATCAGCTACTTTCTATTTACGATGTGTTTACATTGTGTCCTCATCCGGAGGTTAAACAAATCATAAGCCTCCTTTGTCAAAGAAAGGAGGATGTAGGGGATAAAAGTAAACATTTCTTAGAAAAATAACATGATAACAAAAAAAAAAAAAAAAGTGTGGGACTGACCTTTAATTTTGATTTGCTGTGCTTGCATGTTGGTGTGAATTGTTTAAATTATTGTAGTTTTTCTTTGATTTGTAAAAGTTTTAGTTGTGTTGTGTAAACTTTTTTTTTATTTTCTTGAAGTAATTTGGGTCAGGACACACCCTCTACTCGGCCCCACTGAACATTGGCTGAACGCACCTGTTGCCTATCATGACAATTCAGTGAACATAAAAGGAGGTAGGTTGAACAAGAGGGACACGGACGGCGCTGCAGGGGGCGAGGGTGCTGCGGTGTCAGTGAGCACGCGGGGAGAGGAGGAACGCCAGCCCGAAGCTTGCGGTGGCGGCGGAGCAAGACGACAGCCGGGGAGCTCGGGCGGTTGGACGAGAGCCGCCCAGGCCCGGTGAGTTCCAGCGCGCATTTACGGCAAATTTACGGCAAATTTACGGCATACCCCCCACTGGAAGTCCCTTCTCCTTCCCCACAGGAGTGCTGCTGTCGGCGTGCGGGTCCCAAGTCGCAGATGAAGAGTGGAATCTACCACCCCGAGTCCAGATGTCTTTATTCCTGCTCTAGGATGAACTTTTAAGTTACATTTTGTTGCCTTGGTGACTTTTTATTTTCATCTGTTCTAAATAAACTGGTGTTTTTTTATTTATTTTCAATCTTGGTTTTAGTCACTGCCCACCGCTGGGTTCTATTTCGTCCCTCCCGACCGCCAGGTGGCGGTGCTGTAACCAGCACGGAATTTTCGGGACTCATAGGACCTAGTTACATTTGTAACTTTCGTTTTAACCTGCGATTTTAAAATTGGGTTCTAGTCCCTTCACTAGATGGTGTTGTCAACAAATTAACATAGCAAATTATATTTGATTGTACTGCCCGGCCACAATAGCTTAAATTATGAACTCATTTTAATTACCACCGCATTTCACTCCACCGTTTATATGTCCAAAGTGAAGCTAAAGTTAGTAACATAATCCACAACAGCAGCTTCTGAACAAAGGGCACCATGAAAGCGACAATTGTGCCAAATTTGCATGGATCAAGGACTTTTGGGTATGACCCGTTCCAGAATTTGGCCAAAGGCAAGCGGGGGATGTGAGAGCTGCTCTGCAAAACCGGTCCATCTTTAAGCATCTGACACTAGCACACAAAATTAATATTTTTTTGTCTTCAGGCCAAAGGTAGACGGCAATTTTAGAGCTTGGTTGGGTACACACAGAGCAATGGGATTATTTTATCAGCCTCCTGTTGCTTATTTTTTTATATTAAAAAACCTTACTATACATGGTCGTTAAAAAAAAAAAAACAGTATACATTGTCTTTGAATTCCTTTTTTAAACACCTTACTATACAGTCAATTTAAAGATATAAGTTGCCTTGCTAAACATGGTCATAAAAAACAAAACAAAAATCGCCTTACTAAATATACATGGGCATAAAAAAAAAAGTCTTTACTATACATTTAAAAAAAAGTCATTTAAAAAAATAAAAACGCCTTCCTATACATGGTTTTTTGTTTTGTTTAAAATATATATACAGTAAAAAGCGCCTTACTATACATGGTTTTATAAAAATAAATAACCTTACTATACATGGTCGTTTATAAAACAAAATGCCTTACTATACTTTTTTTTTTTTTTTTTTTAAACGCCTTTCGATACATGGTCGTTAAAAAAAAAAACGCCTCATATGGTCGTTCACCCCCCGTAAAAAAAAAAAAACTTACTATACATGGTCGTTTAACAATGTTCATGTGACCCAGTCTAATGTTTAATCATCACAAAAAATAAAGCATTTTTATAAATAAATAAAAAAATAAAAAACTAAGGCCAGCAGAGGTAAAATACAAAAAATATAATAAGACAAATACTACATTTTCCAAACGGGTCAATTTGACCCACAAAACTAACAAGGGGGTTAAATATGCAAACACATGGTAATAATGGGCGTGTCTACGACTCGTAGGTGTGTAACCACGCGCGCCACGTCCTTTATGCTCCACTAGAGGCTGTATGTATGAAGTGAACCTGTCATCTGGCAATATCTGACAACAAAAGCACCATCCTTCAGGCGTCTCCGCGGCGCGTACCATTAATGTAATTCCGGAATTACGGCGAGCTTCTCACCCGCGGAGCTTGCTCGGTGCTCAACGTGGAAGATGGCGAAGAAGACGTTCAGCAAAAAGTCTCTAAAGAACTTGTTCTCCAAGAGCGATCCCAACCTGGACGAGTCGACGGCGAAGAGCGCGGAGAAAAAAACGGAGGAGAAAAAGAGGTTCAAGTTGCCAAAGTTGAAGATAAAGTCGAAGGGGAGCCCTTCTCAGAAGCAGCATGTGTTCAGGTGAAGTCTGTGCTTCGTTTTGGGGGAAGCTAGTTAGTCATCGGTCACTAGGAACACACGCACATTTGACCCCTTCAGATGGCTAAACAGAATTGTACAACACGCTAATGCGCTTTAACTAAAGTACTCACAATTTTTAATTGCTTTAACTGCAGCGGTTTTTAAACTTGCCGTTCCTCAAGCCATCCATATATTTGCATGTAGTCTGCTCAAAACATAAACCTGTCATATCAAACTCACCATTGGCGTGAGCTCTCAACATTTAATTTTTTCCCCTTGAATATGAGTGAATCCACCTATTTTTTATCCACCTCATGTGAGGCTGTTTTGCCACTTGCTATGAAAATTCCAAATGACATCAGGTGATTATATGAGCAACTGTGATGTCATTTTCAGTCGACAAAAGTGACAAAATGCCACCCCCCACCACCCCTCCCACGGAGATCTTGGACTTATGATGCATTAGTGGAAACTGGGAAGTCGGACATTTCCTTTTGCAAGAAGGAAAGTTTGCTGGAGGTCAAAATATCTTTTGATGACCCAAACAAAAAAAAACAATTTACCACTATCCGCCATTTTTGGTTTACTTTTGCCTTGAACGCTTTCAGGTCAGAATTAGGAAAATCCAACTGGGACATTTCAGATTTCTGACCTTCCTCGAATGCAGCATTATGCATTATTATATACACACCAAGTTACCATGGCTCCAATATGGACAAGTACTACCGAAAATGGATGTATATAAATATTGTATTAGCAAAATGCTGCTCAAATGCAGGTAAATAAGGAAAATAATTTCAGATCTTGTTTCAATACTACTCTGAAGCATAACATGTACAACTCAATTGAAAACACCCTCTTCTAACTGGGTACTTAAGCTGCGTTCAGAATTTACATATCCCATTCAAACTCATGTTAAATGGGAGTCGGCACACTGATGCATTATTATTATTATCATCATCATCAACATCATCAACTGTTCTCTGACCTGAGACACACTTGAACTCTTCCCAGTGCTGACTTTGTGGACCATTTCACAATTCCCTGATGATTGCATTGTTTTATGATTATGATTTATTTATTTATTTTAAACTGGAGGAAGGTTCAGTCTATTTGGATCAGAAACATTGTTTGTGTATTTCATTAAATAGATTTTACAAAATAGGAATATTTTTATGAAGTAGCTGCTATCTTGTTCATTCTGACTGGAACTTTTTTTTTTTTTCTAATATGCTGGATCAAAAACAAGGTTACTTTGTAAATTGGTTACTTAAATTGGTCAAATTTTCACTATTATATGGGGTGACTTTTTATTCAATAAGTTGGTGGATGTGTTGCTAATGTATACGGAAGTGAAATGCATTCACTTTTGGGGAACATCCTGTTTTTCTGACTAATTTTGGGGAAGAGCTTTGCTTTTTTTGTATGTGTATTTTAATTTATTTATTTTCTTTTCTGTTTTTTTTTAAATATTTTATTTCTCTTTTATGACATAATATTTTTCTGCCATAAAATAAATGTGCCGAAAACAGGAGGAAAATTACGAAACAAAAAATACACATTTTATTTCTGTTTTATGACATTAATATTTTTCTGCCATGAAATAAATATGCCAAAAACAGGAGGAAAATTACAAAAAAAAATAAATGAAAAAAAATAAAATAAATAATAACAAAACTCCAAAACAGGAGGAAAATTACTTTAAAAAATAAAATAAAAATAAATAAAATAAAATAATAAATAAATAAATAACATAAAATAAAACAAGTTTAAGATGGTGGAAATGCAAAAACAAAGCCATGGTGTTGTTCCTCATGTGCTTACAGACTACACCAACTGCCAGTGTGTGAACTGTTTGCATAGTGAAAAGACCAATAAATGATGTGTTTGCTGAAGAGCTGCAGACTTCAGGACTAGGGCAAAGGTTAACCGCACATTTTTGCTCTGAAGACAGTCATATTTGGCTCAAAAATAAAAAGTGAAGAAATTGTTAATAGCAAAATGACTTCAGGATGCAGATGTATATTTTAATCCAGTGAGGAGTAAAGTAAAGTATGTATTGATGTTAACTTTATTTTATGAGGAATGTTTAACATTAACTTGTTTTATATACATTTTGTTGTTATATGTTTACATTTCCCACAATTCTGATTTCATCGCAAATTGGCTGTCTCAGCAATAAATAGTTTGCATCTCACAGTTCCCAGGGATGGTAAAGTCTCACACATATGCACAAGTTCCCCTTTCAAGCACAAGGTAAACACACCCATAGCACCCTTTAGGGGGTTTGCAGCTGTCCTGAATGGAATGTCCACACCAACCTTTGTTTATGGCAAGCAAATTAGTAAGACCAGCATCATATACTGTACATATCTCTCTGAAAATGTCCTTTTATAGCAGCGTTTTGCTCCAAAAGCAATCCCTAGTAATTCAATAATTACTATAATGGCTCATTTGTAAACAGGAAGGAAACATACAGGCCAAGCGTGTGTTCCTCACGCACTACTGACTGACGGACAGGGATTTAAAGAAAAGAATGAATGTTGACGAACTTGACGGATTGTCAAGAGCACAACAATGGTAGCTCTGTATGTATGTTTATGTTTGCAGTTGCAGATTGTTAAGTACACCCAGCCGGGTGCAGTACATGTGGTCATTGCAAGACCCTCAGATGTTTTGTTTACGCTTTTGAGGGCTATTCAGGTGTGGGGTGAAAATGGTATCGAACATCCCTAATTATTATCATCAATTAAATGCCTTTGTTGAAGCAACAAGCCCCGATTGTTAAAGCAGCAATCTCCTCTCAGAAGTGGCCGGAAGACCTGTTCAAAACCGGAGTGCGGGAATAAAAAGCTGTGCCGGTATGCTTAAAATGGCTCGGAGCCACAAGGCTATAAATTTTTTCTTCAGCATGATTGTCAGCTTGCTATGTGGCTTCCTGGACCTTCCAGTTGTACAAAGCAGTGGAGCCAATGTGTGTATCAAGTGACTATTGTGCCATCCAGTTGATGCCTTGACAGCTTTTGATTGCTGGATTTAAGTGGACGTGCTAGCTTGTGCTACGTAGCCTAATTCAAGCAATGATTCTAAAACGGCAAGTTGCAGAAAGTGAATAATGTACCTCATTCTGAATTGCATGATTTGTTTTCATGCATGTTTATGCTGTCAATTAACATGATCGTAATGGTGCTACTTCGCTGCAAAAGTCACACTTACAGAATATGGAATGGTGTTCCAAGAAACACAACGTCAATCTCTGTTTAGCCGGTTCTGATCAACATTCT
Organism: Festucalex cinctus; assembly: GCF_051991245.1. Classification (NCBI taxonomy): domain Eukaryota; kingdom Metazoa; phylum Chordata; class Actinopteri; order Syngnathiformes; family Syngnathidae; genus Festucalex; species Festucalex cinctus. The sequence continues at coordinate 14,798,300 of NC_135429.1, forward strand.
CCAAGCAGTGATTCACTACTGTGTTTAAAAAAAGACCTTTGTAAGCTCGCCTATCGCCAGGGCAACATTTTGAAGTCCGATGGTCTCAAAAACATCACCTCGCATTGTGCAAATCAAAAATTTCAAACCTGCTCGGTTATTCTTCATTCTGATGATCGAATGTTGATTTATTATTTAATTTGTGCCACTGTGTGATCTCCTCAGTCCTGCTGATTCCATTACCAGTCCAGCGGAGGTACCTGGCTGGGCTGACGACGTCTTGGACAAGACAAACTCGTCTATATATGCCACTGCGCCGAGGTCAAAGGTCAGTGACATAATCATTGTCATGTCCACTCGCCCAGTTCTTTCTTGCATATGGTCTGGTAAAGTTTTGGTGGAGTTCAAATCAAACCACCATTACATTTTAAATTCAAAAGTAATTGCTGTTCACTTTTTTTTTGTGTGTGTGTGTTCATTTGAGGTTAATTGGATAATTGTTTCAGCCTATACAATCCGCATCGCCTTTGAACTCAATTTACCAACTGAATTGGCAAAAATCGCTGTATAACATTGTGAAGACTTGATACTACTGCCGTTTTATAATCCTATCAAAAATCAGGAAGTTCTTGTTATGCAAACAATATAATAGTCATATTGGTGTTGCTGCTCCATGATTTACAGTACAATCTGGTGGATGGTTGCCAAAATTATTGGCAATTCAGCCTATGAAGCTCTGGGAATCGATATCCAGCAATGATCAATCAGATGTTCGGAATGAAGCGTTTTTGAGATATTTTGTTTCTGGGCTAATCCACAGAAGGGATTCTCAAAGTGTGGTACAAGTGCAACTGGCGGGACTCAGACTCCCTCTAGTGCTATGTGAAAGAATTATTTATTTATTTATTCATTTATTTATTTATTTATTTTATTTACCTCAAGTACAATTCAGTTGTATTTTATTTTTTTAAATAATTATATTCAAATTTTTTGAACTGTTTGTTTTCAATCATTTATTCAGAATTATTATTAAACTGTTTTAATTTAACTCAGGGGTGTCCAAACATTTTCGTTTGAGGGCCACATACACAAAATCAGGATGCAAGGGCCACATAATGTTATGAAGACAAATTGTGTTTAGTGTTAATTAAAAAAAAAAAAAAAAATAAAATAAAAGTGCTAATAATGTGGTTTTTTTTTTGCATATCTAAATTGTGACTAAAAAAAAATTCTGCGTGTCAAGAAAATGCTACAAAATATAAATACATTTTTTATAATGATTAAATTTATTATACATTTTATTAATACAATTTGTAATTGCGGCACCTCTTTCTTCAACACCCTCCCTTCTTTGGCCATCTCCAGACTTTTTTTTTCTCCCTCTGTCCCAAATGCCATTTTTTATTGTCGTGGTCCACTGAAAAATGGATGGCGGGCCTCAGTTGGCCCCAGGCCGTAGTTTGGACACCATTGACTTAACTGATATTAAATATGTAGTTTAATGTTGCTCATTATGGTGCTACTTGAAGAGCAGAGTATTTGTTATTTTTTTTTTGCTACTTATGCTTGTTTTTATTTTGTTGATGAATTACATATTTCCTTGCCTTAAATCTAATTTCTAAATCTACCTTAAAAGGGATATTTTTGTTTTCCATGCAGTGCTAAGCATCGTCAAAAAAATTCTGATCTGAGTTCTGATAATTAGTATTATTATTATCATCCAACTACCATAATCTACATGTCATCGAAGAAGACGATGAAATTTGGTTTGGCACAAAACATCCATGACTGCTCAGTCCAATAATCTACTGCATTTTCAGCAAAGCTAAGCTGTTTGTCCCTCTTCGATCAATGTTTTTCTCAAGCTAACAATTTTACGCAGAATAAAACATTCACATGGTACAGTGAAATTCAATTCCACACTTGTTTCACTCAAGAGACATGTTTGTAAACAATCCCGAGTCGGCCATTCTCCGCCAGAAGAGGGTGCAAGTGCTCTACCATCGCTACAAAGACAAAAACTCAGCCAAACTTGAGCTGCATAATGTATTACTCATGTGACCTGTTTGTTTATTCCATGACAATTGGGAACCTGTTGCCATAAAACATCGTGTTCTGTGGACATCCTGTTTCATTTGCTAAAGTTCACAAACAAGAAACACGAACTTTAAATATGACACACAAATTTTATAACTATGGTTCTGGGTAATACTTTAAACTTTTTGTTTGAAATCCACACTATGTACGTAATTAAAAAGATGTGATGTTTCATCAAGATGTATCTATGGTTTGGCCTTTATGCTGAAACTGTTGTGAATTGATGTTTATGACAGGCAATTTTTACTTTACAACTTGCAGTGTACTTTTATTGTTATTCTTCCATTCTCATTTTATTTTACAACCCATCCATGACAGAAGGAAGAATTTGAGTTGACACACCCAGTGGAGATTCTAGCGGGTGGGCTCATTGTCATCAAGTCAACAGCCACAAATAGTCAACAACACTCTTATCTCATCGCAGTTTGCATTCATGTGGACCAGTCAGTATGTCTCACTTATATAATGGGGATTATTTTATATACATTATGATATTCAATATAAATATTCTTCATAATGTTCCCTAAGCAATTAAACAGACCATTCAATGAAAATTAGCTTCAGTCTCTCTTTTTCTTTAACATGTTTTCATGCATTGACATTTACGCTCCTGGCAAAAACAATCCACTTGGTGTTGCTCGTCTCGTTTCATTGCAGTGTTGCCTGCGTCACTTCCCAACTTGAAAATGCCAGTTTAATGTTTGACTGTAATTAGAAGAATTAAATGCAGCAAGCATGACTAAGCCAGGACAGGAAAGTCACGTTCTGCGTTTATGTCACGACATATAGAATGCCTTTATCATTTCAGTGGCAGGAGTGGTGGTCATGGCAGGCTCTGAAAGTGTCGGCATTTTGTAATGTATACATGTTAAGCCAGTATTGCGGTGAACTACTTTTGGTTTTAGCTGATCACGCACTTTTAATCTTTGTTTAGGGTGGAGCAGTTGTAATGCTTGGAATGAAGACAGGGTGTTTGCTATTTTTCCCTGCGTAAAGTCTATTCAGACGGAAGGGGAGTGGTTGAAAAGCTTTCGTTCATATATTAAAGGGCATTCCTTCGAAAGAACTCATTTGAAGTTTTCCAATTAACACCCTGACAAGGGCTTTGAAACAACAATCACATTTACCATTTGCATTTTGCTTACTTATACTTTATGTAAACAAACAGAAAAATTAAAACAAGGTAAGTGTGGCTAATATTTTATATGTTTAGTTCTATAAGGGAATTATTTTTAGGAATTTCTTAAAGGGTTCTAAAGTCATAAACACACTGGTTACACAGCATTATGCACAATTAAAAAAATAAAATAAAATAAAAAGCTAATCTAATAGAACAACCCCGTCAGTATTTCTGTCATAAAAAACGATATATTTTTTTCTTCTGTTTTTTTGGCTGAAATCCAGCGATTGCTTGCCATCGTTCTAGCGTTGGGGGAAGAGAGTGCGCAGGGCGGCCGGCAACGTGGCGATTACTAGTCATCGATTTTGGGGGACTTGACACGAGGGAAAGAAAAGCCCTTTAAAAGCACTGTGGCAGGTCTATAAAGCACTGGGGGAAGCACTGAAGAATGATAGCATTTGCTATGTATGTATTCTGATTGTTTGCTTCTACACCGCAGGCCCAAGAATTGAGCTACTCTGAGACAGCTCTCCATAAGCCCAACAAATTCGCCACGTTTTCCTTCAGTCTTCTGAAAAAGCGGAAGAAGAAGAAAGAGGATAATCGATCTCGAAGCACTTCTGGTCTAGATAGCCCTGACATTGAAGAGCTTGACGAGGTAACAGTTTTACGGCAGACAGTTTAGTCATTGATGGCTTGAGTTGACAATGATTGTGAAAGCACTAAACTAGTAGTATTAGTTATATGCAAATATCACCATTATTCACTACATTATTTTATGACCTTTTCCTAGAGACACGCAGACCTCAGTCAGATGGTTGATGATCAGGGCAACAGAAAGGCAAAACTCAGCGTGTCTCAGCCACTGATCGACACCAGCGATTCTTTTGACATCCCATCTCCTCCATCCATGCATTCAAAACTGTTGGAATCATACTTTGCCCTCTCGCAACCAACCCCTCGGACCACCAAACCAGGTCTCGAGGAACATCTAACAAATGGTTCAGAGCATCATTTGCACGACAAAGGTCAAAACTCACCAACTCAAGTCACTCCTGTTCAATCGGAAGAAAAAGAAAACATTCCTGTGGATGACAACAGATCTGAAAGCAATCATGCGTCGAGCTATAAATCTGTGTGGACGACTTCTGCTTCTGCGTCTGTGGAGACAGATTCTCAGTCACGCCAGCCTCCATTGCTGGATACTTCAGATCAACTTCAAGACGAAATGGTCAACGGCAACTTAGACATGAAATGCATTGAGGAAAACCATGATCTCCAGAAGTATAACAGCGATGATGACATCTTGATCAGACAGCCCAGCAGTGCTTCAATATCCCATCATGAAAAGAATGTCCTAGACACCCCAAATGCCGAATTGTCTTACGCTGATGCTCCGGAGCCTGTTCCTTACACAGAATCTCCGCTTGTCCAACAAGATGTCTTATTTCCTCATACTGAGCAATCACTTCCTGAAACTGCAGAGAGTGCACCCAAAACAACTATTAGCAATCATGAACTCAGTCCTCCTATCAATCAAGATATAGTTTATGGAGCTTTGTATGAGTCATTGTTCCCGCACAGTTTCACCTCTGAAATATTGTCTTCACTACCAACAACTCTTGATGATATCTCCCCGGATAGCAGCACTATTACCAATTCAGAACCTGTTATCATTGGAACACCCTCTTATTTTCAGAAAGAAACAAATGTTATTTACTCCAGTCCATCAACTTCAAATGTCACCGGTAGAAATGATGACACTTCCAGTCTTTACAATGAACTGCCATCCCACCAGAGGTTTTACTCTTTCAATACTCCTACTACTTCTGAAGCTCTAATAAACCCTCAAATCCCCGGCAGCGATCTCGCTTCCTCTCCCTATCCCTATTCTGAACAACTCGACAAGAGTCCTTATTCAAACCATTCCAATGCAGGCATCACATTAAACAGTTACAGTGTTTATGAAGAAACACTCACTTCAGTCCCTGTGGATTCAAACTCTGCCCCTCCTGTTTCTGTCTATGGAGCATCCCAAGGGACGCACGCTCAGATTACGGACTACAAACGGAGGGCGATCCTCATAAAAGAGGTAGTCGCTGATGGGGAGAGTAGTGATTCTGGACTTTCCTCTTCGAAACCCAATGAAATGACAACAGCAATGGATTTTAAGCTACAAACGGATGTAAATAAAGAGTTTGTTTCTTCTCCTCCTCCTGGACTCGCAGAGACATATTCTATGCCATGCAGCCCGCTGTATCTGAGTGTAGGATCAGATGATGGGAGCAACGTGGACGTCTATTTCAGCGCAGAGGAGGACAACATGGATCATTTGGATGAGCAGGCACACATTATGGACAAGATAGAAAAAGAAATGTCTGTGGGTCCGTCAGAGGTCAGCAACTTGGAGAAGGTACCACTGAACAAAGAGACAATTGAGAAAACAGAACATATTGTGCTTGTACAAGAGGGTATTGATCTCGAAGATGATATGCAAAATTTACAAAGAAGCCAGAGAGAAGAATTTCAAGTGCCGGCAAATACTAGTACTGAGTTTCTTAAAGCTGAAAATGGAAATATTGAGGAGTGTGTCACCCACGTATTGCCACAGATTAAAGAAGAGGAGTTACTGGCCACACCGGTTCTGCAGGTGAAAACAGCGATGGTATGCGAGTTTGCTGCACCCTCCAGTAACAGGAAGGGGGAGGGGGCTGATGAAACCTGGATCAAGGTCATTGAAGCAGAAGAGCACCTGAATGAAGAGAATCAGTCTTTACGTGATGAGATATACTATCTTCCAGACCGAGATATGCTCGGTCATAAATATTTGCTTCAGGACAACACAAGACCGGAAGATAAAGACTTAAGCACATGTGAACTTAAAGAGGCAGGGGAGACACTTTTATCTATTTCAGATACAATTAAAGAAGAGAGCCAAGAACCAGAACACAAAAGTACGAGCTCTCGTGTAGCCGACGCAGTCTCAAGCATATTCAGCACTGAGCTGGAATCAGACGCCAGTCCAATTGAACACAATAGGGCTACACAGGAGAGTGAGTGGGTGGATACAATTACTGAGAGCGCAGGAAACGGCATACAGCAAGACCAGGTGGCAGTTGAGCTGTCAGACCTTCAAGGAGGCACACACCATCCTGATAGGGAAACTACAGAGGAACTATTTGGGACACAGGAGCATCTGCCAGAAGTCATTAAGCAGCGGTAAGTGTGTAAACAACAAAAACATTGTCATTGTCCAGCTAAGTCTTCGGAATATTGATAAACCGTCTTGGGATGCAGTAAGTAGTTGACAAATTTGTATGAAGGGCAGCTTGTTGTTGAAGTGAAAATGCACAAATTTAGGATGTTTTTCAGTGTGTACGTGTAGCCTAAGGGAAAGTCTTCTACCTACAACGATCGACTGTCGATGTAAAGAGATATACTCCTCATGTAGACCCAAGACAACGAGCCATGTGTGGCCTACTTTCTCAGCTTACGGTCTAGTTACTTGATAAGGCCAATAAATGTGTCAACATTTCCTGTCATAAAAGGAAAGGATAAATATTTTTAATCGGTGGAGTTTGAACGCACTGTTTATGCCCCGTGCGTGTCGGTGCATCAATCACAAAAGAATTAAAAAACGCACATGGGGTATTGAAATGCGCATGATGCACTATATAAGCTTGGTATTAATATTATATTTGATCTGTGCCAAGGAGGTTATGTATTAATCATAGCTAGATAGCATGTTTGGACAGACGCTACAACAACAATCTTAATACCGAGACAATGACTGAGAAAGAACCTAAGCAGGACGTTTTTTTCCTCACTTACGCTAATGTTGTCAGATATATTTATTTTACATTTTTTAACGTTCCCATGCCACAATCTGATGTATTGGGTTTGCTAAATAATTTGAATATAATATGAAAATAAAAAATGAAAATAATTTGGGTTGGAAATTCCCACAAATCCCTTTTTCAAGCTACTCACATTCAGTAGTTTTCAACTGTTGTCTCCCTGAAATCATCATCTTGCTATTGTTGCAGGTTTGTAGACATTAAAGATATATATATTTATTTATTTATTTTTTTAAAAGTCTTTTTCAGTTTCTCTGAGTTTGATATACCACCAAAAGCATATTGCTGATATTGCTAGTTGACGTCTGCTAGCCAAAGGCTAAGCTACATTGTATTTACGTATTTATAGAGTAGTAAATGACTAGAACACAAGTGAGTAATTTTGTGACTACTTACTCAATATTTTATGTTCAATGTGCACACCTCTCCGTCAGTACTGTTTTGAAAATAATCTGAATACAAATACTTGTAATTCTTTTGTAGCTGTCCGCGACCCACTTTTTTGTCCTGATCCGCCAGTTGACTCACTGTTCTATATGCTACCGTATATCTCGGCGTCTTGTGGCGGCCAAGCATTTATAACGAAGTCCCATTTTTAATCCTTTGGTTGCTCTTACTCTCATTCTGAAACAGAATTGAATCAAATGTTGATTGTTCAGCAAATAATAGAGAACCGTAGCTTGGTTTATTTGACAGTTATCCTTGCCCTGCTGATGTGTTGTCGCACGATTAACGATGAAAGCCACCAAAATATGATAGCTACAACTGCTACATCATGTGCTAGCAGTGTCCAAATGTGCTCGTGATATGTTAAATAAATTTTAGAATTTGAGTACTTACAGATAGTGGAATAACCTGTGTGATGTTCAGGCATCCTCGAACATAGCATAATTCTGGTTCCATTTATTCCTCAACTCCTCATAGGTTAGCAGGTGATGCAAAGTTTTAGCTTTGCACAAGACATAACCATGTTGTTATGAAGCAACCACGAGGTGTGCAGGTACTTAAGTATTTAAGTCTGAAGTAATGAGTATTGTATCTACGTCACAACACAGAAATCAGATTGCATACAGATCCCGCATAGGGATGTCAAACTTCAAACAAGTCAGACTTATTTTGACCCATGTTCTACATGAAATAGTGGAAAATTTGGGGGTTTAAAGGCGTAAGACCTTGAATTTTGCTGTGAATAATCATCAGGTGCTACGCAGTTTGTTTTTTATTTTTATCACGCGTGAACTATGCACTGTAATTCTTTTTTTTTTTTTAAATCTGGAATGTTGCCATGCTGTTTCCTAAAATTTAAAGGAACCTATTTTTGATTCTCCACACACATTTATAAACATAACCTCACTGATCCCCTCACTGGTTCAATATCGCCTGTTATAAATTAACTTGGTTTGGTTTGTTTATTTAGCACACATTTAAAAATAGTCCGAGGAGGAAATTAAGCCAAGAGGACTTGTCCAAGATTTCATTCCCTTGTGACAATCCTATCAAATGTAAATGATTGGATAGACTGAACGTGTAGAAAAACTAAAATATCTAATCTCAGAACAAGATTAAATGTATTTTTAGTCACTTTGTAGGATGGTGTTGATCTGAAAGATATATGCAAGTTATTCTAGAGTTTTGGGCTTATAAATATAAGAATGAAATGACAAGATGCAACAATGCCTAGTGGGTATAAATACAATTCAGTTAACAAGGCAAAGAAACTTGAATCTAAATTTGGAATCATCCATGTGATGAGTCAGTGCCTTTTTTTTATTATTATTTATTTTTATTTTGTTTTGTAACTTAATCTGGCCTTTTTCCAAATGTGTCTAGATTCACAAGAACAAGTTTAGATTTTTTGGATGTTGCACGTACTCACATTCCGATTAAGTCCGTAGAAGTACAGGAAAAAAAAGAAAGGAAAAAAAAAAAAGACTGCTTTCAACTTCTTTACCGATGTTTCCCATTGTGACTTCTGTCAGGGGAGGAAAAGTAGGGAGAAAAAAAAAAAAGTACTCAGAAATATGTAAAAGTAAAATCAGTTTTTACTGTCAAATATATGCAATTTTTTTTTTATAACTTGGCACAACAACAACAAAAACGTTTTGGTCTTATTTACATGCAGAAAGTTCTTTTTACTTTCTTGACTAACTATAAGGCGGTTGAGATGCAATTGTACTGTATTTTTGTGCCACATGATGTCAGCAAATACTTGACTCTGCACTTGAATGAGTTCATAGCTTCACAAGCAGCAGAAAGCATTTTGGTTAGGGTTTGTCAGAAGTTGACAACAAAAACACCTGTAAATGGAATTTGTTCAAAAGAAGCTACAAACATGGTTAAAGTGTTCATCTTAACTGAAAGACAAAAGTGCCGTGCCCCAGCCAACACACCACACAGGTTTCGCCTGTGGCAGTCATGAGGTTAAAATGAAGAATCACACTTACAGACATAGGGAGATCCATCAGTCCAATTTGAGGAGCATATGCCAGATGATTCTGAGAGGTGGTGTGTACCTTTGAATGATATCAGAGAACATATTACGCAACAAAAACAAAATTCAGACCTGGAGAATGTGCAGAAGGGTCAAATCAGAAAGTAAAAATCCTGCTACAATTTCCCTTGAGCCACAGGTGCTTCTACTCATCTACTTAACGAGCTACCAGAGCTCCCAATCACATTAAAAAAAAACAAATTGTCAGAAAACAGTAGATCATAAACAAATTGCCAGGAAGCTCTAGGTCATTATACTGTGCTTTATTGCAATATTTGGGTTCACCACCTCGTCTTATTCTTCATAAAGCAGCTTAGTACGGAAGTATGGAATTTTTGGAATTCTGTCACCTTAAAATCCATGATCTGTCACGAATGGATTTGTTTCTTGTCTTTAGTCATCTGCACTGGTTACCTTTGTACTTAATCTCAACACAACATTGTGTACCAGCCTACCTTAGACATGAGTGGAATGCCAACTTCTCAGAGAATTCCCACACATGTGTCAAGCCACACCTTTCTTACAGAAGCCATCTTGGCAAAATCTTTAAAACTGGTTTTGGTTTTGTCGCGCTGATGAATTAGTGTTTGTTATCTTGATGTGATAAAAAATTACCCATCTAAACCAGTATTGCTTTGCTTCATTCAGTCATCAAATAAGCCACCTGCAGTGTCTAATGCAAATTTTGTATTTCAAAAGAAAAAAAAAATCAATTTTAGTAATAATAATGATCATGTTTTTACTGATAAAGCAAAAAAAAAAAAAACAACAACAAAAACATACAATTGACAATATGTTCATTCTCCTGGCTGCAGTCACACTGAGGCCTATTTATTATTTTGGCACACTTGCAAATTTTGGATAAAGCCATTGTATTGGATTGTTTCCCCCCCCTCCCCCCCACCCCAATTTTTCATAGAAAATTACAACTGTTTAATACTCCTTTTCCTCAAATCGATACCAGTACCAAGTGGCGATACCACTAGTACTTAGTTTTGATGCATACATTTCCACAAAAACGATGACAGATCATTTTAAAGGCCTATATCAAATGTAGCATTTTCCTTAAAATTGCATGAAATTAATGACACAAGAGAAACTAAATATATGATTTTCTGAAGGGGTTTCACTGTTTTGCTATCTTTATACAAACACATGTAACATCTAAACATGAATATGAATTTACTTTTCTGTAACCCGCTTGTGTAAACACCTGAATTGAAATATCCTATTTTAGATCTTATTAAAGTCAATGTAAACATACTGTAGTCATTGTTGAAAATAGCTTAAGGCTTTAAATCTCTTCTAGGTGGAAATATTAGTCATCACACACATTCTTTAAAAGATACTTCCACAGCCTGTTACTGAAAGAAAAACAATGCCTAATATTTCAAAGTTTTGGCCGCAGAGCACTTTCAAAACTATGAGATGTCAAATATGTTGACAAGTTGTTCAACTCATTGCCTTTTAAGGTAAAATGCTAAAATTGGATATCTAGGGCTGTATTTAACAATTATCTGCCCTGGATTTTTTTGGGAAATTTTATGTATGAAAAGTACTTTGTATCAAGAAATGAGCACTCGTACTGGCAAACTGATTAGGCAAACATATGGGGTTTACTGTAGATACCTTGGTCATTTCAGATTGATAATCCAAAGAATACATTTGTTGTATATCTAACAATATAAGAACCTAAAAACAATGTTTTGCTGCAACTTTGTCCATTGTAATTTCCAAACCCCCTTTGCATTTTTGTCACACATTATAATCCAATCTGTGCCATTCACAAGATATGCTTAGTTCGTCAGATGTATTATTATGCATTTCACATTTCTGCCGCATGTTAAAAAAAAACAACAACAAAAAAACTTTGATATGACAAAGGCTTTGATCATTCACGTCATCCTTGAAAACGTTCTGTTTCATCGGATTTCATCATGTTTCATTGTACTGTAATTTCATACACCGACAGCCCATTGAATAGAGGTACAATGCTGCCATCTGCTGGCCATAGTTAGTGAGTGTTTTTGATTCCACAACCCATTGACCAGGCAGCACTGCACTTAGATGTTGCAATGCCGATTAATGAGAGAGGAAGAAAAAAAACTTAGATGTCATTTAACGTTTATGGCGACATACAACGTGATTTCACTCATCGTTATTAAACGTTTTTGGCAGTCAAAGAGTTATCTTTTTCCTTGTTTCTTCCAGAACCCCCACAGCTTCTTTTGAAGCCCTTCATGCAAACAAACCCAAGACAAACACCGACCAAGAACCAGATGTCAAAATGAATTCAGGCTACAGCAGCCTGAGCACCACCCTCTCCATGAAAAATTCGCCTCCGGATAAACTGGAGGAATCTCGATACCGATTCCGTAAAGTATCCCTGGTTCGTGACAATGCCCCCAAACAGGATGTGGTAGATTTCAGCGGGATGGAGTCAAATGGAACAAGTCTGGCCACAGAGCATAACTGGAAAACTTCGTCTAGATTTATGCCAACAGAGGAGCCGTTATTGTCCGATAGTCCGAGTTACAGACTGTCTGACACTTCCTCCAGCACCTTCTCCTCTGCTCTCCCCGAGGCCACGTCATACAGCTACATCAGCCAAAATGAGCTTGGCAGACAACCAAAAGGTTAGTAGGGAGGAGCTTTTTTTGGGTTGGGAGGTGTCCGCTGCACCTGCAGGTGAAAGCCAGGGATGGTGGGAGGGAGAGGCAGAGGCGGCCAAGTCATGCGAGGACTAACAACCACATTCTGTTGCAGCCTTCTCAGCGGACGACACCGAAGCATCCAGTTTTACCGGCGTGTTTAAGGCCACGCTCGTGGAGCTCGACGTCCCCACACCCCCGGCTTCCCCCGACGTAGACGGCAGCCAGTTCGAAATGGACAACCTGGTGGATACCCTCAAGAGCATGGGGCCCTCAATGAGGCCGAGAAGCATCGGTCTGCGCGGGCCAACCCCGGCACCCGTCTCCGCCTTGCCGCCCATTGTTGAGGACGCCCCCAGCCCCGTCACCTCTGACATCGCGAGTCCCACAAAGAGGCTGGAGGCCGGTGCTGTTAAAGAGGGCCTCAATGGAATTTATACGATACCTGCTGATCTGGGCCTCAAGAGAAGCGCCGGCAGAGACACACGCTCACCAATGGAGTTAATGAAGAAGGTATTACATTTTTATATTGGGTGTAAGCATGATTGAATGTTACTTGTTGCCAAACCCTACAGGTGCACTTTCACAAATCAAAAACAGTATCAAGTGCCTTAACATAATAATGCTGTCAGTGGCAATGTAAGTCAATGTAAATAAGAAAAAAAATATTAAAAACACCTGTCAGTATTATGAATCGGTCAAGTTCTACACCATTCACAACTGTGAATAGCGTAATATTAAACCACATCTCCCTTACGGTGTCATTACAAACAGAGAATCTGTCTCATAAAAAAAGACATAACATTTGATTGGTTTGCTTGAAATTTTGTTGTGACTAATTTGTTTTTTGTTACTAAACTCATAAAATAGCCATATATATAAACTTGAGAGGAAAAAAAACCCAACAATCTGCTAAATCAGTTATCTCAAAAGGTAAAAGTTATTCCCAGTTTTTTTGTTTACAACTCTTTGACAGTGAACTATTTTTTTAAATATATATATATGTGCAAAATGATGGTATGTTGAAAATTGTTCATACGGTGAACTGAATCATCAGAATGATTTAAATGTCTAACAGGAGATATCAGAATTTATTTAGATTGTTTGATTGAAATTCGGTCTCTATTAGAATAAATGGCAAAATATTTAAGTGCAAGACGTTTAATTATGGCAAAAACGGGAATTTTTGGAATAAAAAAAAGAAAAATCTAATCCCCCATGGCGGGAATTTTTGGAATATGTTGAAATTTGAATAATCCGAATGAATAATGAATTGTGTGGATGGATAAGTGCGTCGAAAAAGATGGAGGAATCTAAAATATCTTCGCACATATGTGTGAAGGCCTTAAACTGCTGCTCTAAGACATGAATGACCAACTGTTGTTTATTATTCTTTTATTTTTTGCCAATTACCAACAGGAGCAGTCTGTTACAAGAGACATGCCCCTCAGAGCATCTGCCACCAACAGTATTCTCATGAGGAAATCCTCCGATGCTTCGGATGAGCACAAATCACTCAATGGGAACGCGACACAACAGTCTTCCTCAAACTCTCGTCTGGACAACAGCGTCATCTTTGGAAGTTACAAACAATCCCCTGCGGATCAAACGCAGGAAAACAGCAAGTTCCATCGCTCGGTGTTACGCACCAGTTCGCTACCAGATTTAGGCTCTTCCACTACTCTGAAGGAGCGCAGTGAAGTCACCACCCCGACAGACTCATCATCCCGCTTTGAACGCTTATCTTTTCTCATGAATTCCCCCCCCTCCTCATCCAGCTTCTCGAGCGGATCCGACGACCTCAGCGCTCGCAAAAGTCTTCCCCCGCTACAAAGCGTCTCGTCGTCAGCTTCTAGTAGCAGCACCAGTCGTCTTGTCAGCCCCACGAGCTCTTTGGAGAATCACCGGCTGTTCCCCACCTCGGAGTCCACCACCTACTCGAAATTCTCCACCACAGAGTCCCCTTCCTACTCGAAATTCTCCAACACAGAGTCCCCTTCCTACTCAAAATTCTCCACCACAGAGTCCCCATCCTACTCGAAATTCTCCAACACAGAGTCCCCTTCCTACTCAAAATTCTCCACCACAGAGTCCCCATCCTACTCGAAATTCTCCAACACAGAATCCCCGTCCTACTCGAAATTCCCCACCACAGAGTCCTCCTCTTCCTTCTCAAAGTTTGGCCAGACAGTGCCCCAGGGGATTGGTACAAGTGCTATTAGCACCCCGGTTCTGCAGAGGAGCTTCAGTCATGATTCCATTCCAGTGGGAACGCAACAGAATTCGCTGATCAACAACAACCTGCTCAGAGCACCTCCAATCCAAAAAACGGAACCAGAGAGGAATGCAAAATACAGAGCCTTCCCTGATGCTTATGTAAGTATCACCGCTCGTTCACAGTTCCCCTTTCATGCTTGGTTGACCCACTAACTCACTGACCCCATTACGTGATTAGTCATCTGCAGTAGATACTTTGAAAACATTCACTCCTTGGGAAAAGGCTAAATAGTGGTCTGCACACCAAGTTAAGACAAGGTAACCCCTGAGAAAATGGTTGGGAGCTGTTACAAAGTGGCAAAACCAGATTCTCTGATCATACTTTTAATATGCCAATTGCACACAAGGAGTGTCAGCTTGTACTCTCTTGTAGATGTCACAAGAATACTGCACAGTTGCCACTGTTAGTTTTTATAGCAATGTTTGCACAAGTTGAGTAAATAACATCTGCATCGAAGGCCTGAAGACCGGCTGCAGTTTGGGTGGGACAAAAAAAAACAATATTGCTAAGCTTCACAGATCAAGTATAGGAAACAACACATACACAAAACTACAAACTAAAAAGCCTGAGCCCATATACGGAATATTAGCGAATTAAATGACACGAAAGAATCATTTTAAAGCTAAGCTACTGAAAGACAAAGGTGTGAGAGGAATGCAATGTAGCAAAGACACTAAGTACTTAAATGGCTTCTTATTAACTTGACAGTTGATTACAGGTAACCACCCACACACAAATACGTTTGAGATAGTGACGTACTGTAAAGGCATGACAACAATGCTTTGTGGCTAGCATGCTAATATGCTAGCTTTTATCTTTAGCGAGTAATGCCATATACTGTATGGACAGACATCCAAGAAGACCATCATGTTTTCCCTCTTCGACAGTATCCTGTCTAGCGTCTTCTTTGATACAGCTGTGGTTGCTAATCCAACACAAAACTGGTTTGGTATTCATATTTTTCACAATTTTAAACAGGAAAACAACATACTAATAGCAAACTAAATGTTGTTTCGAGGCAATTATAGATTTAGTTCCTCCTCAATCTTAAAAACTCTTGTTAGTGTCAACAGTGCATCTGTGCTTTGGCGTAAATGCCTACAGATCTTGTTTTTCGTAACAGCGCTAGCCTCGCTGTGCGTGTTTGCTAATTTGGCACACAGGTCTCTTGTCTGGGCGGGCCTGCGGAGCAAAAGGAGTGTCTTGGAGATGCACCTGGCAAATTGTCAATTTGATAGCAGAAAATCGATCAAAAGTATCTTTAGTCTGCTCTGACTATGTCTAAAACTGGCACAGGGTAGACAGCTGGTCGAATACTCAATGAATTTCAGTTTTAAATAAGAGCGGGCATCAAACCCTCTGAATCGATTTATTTATTTTTCTGAATCATCCCTTTTGTTTGGCACAGCTATGGGGGTTGGGGATGGTCGCTAGGTACCCACTTCACGGCGCTGATGTGTTTCCGCCATGTTGACACTTTTGACATATTTAAAGTGAATGAAATTAGCTAATTTAATTGCCCATGATTTAAGTCAGTTGTGAACACACCCCAGAAGCGCTGGCCTGCAAAATTACCAACATCAGGTCTAACCCGCCGCGGCACAGAGGTATACGTGTCGCGCAGGATCTAGAGACCTAAATCTTGAACGTACAAATTCATGGCTAGCTGAATTTGGTCGGGAAAAACTAAACTCATTCAAAAGTGATGGACGTTCTCAACCAAGTTGTAAAATGTGTGCCTGAATGAGACTGAACAAGGATGTGATTTATAACTTCATCCTCCTCCTTTGTTTACGAAGGAAAAGCGGTGCATGCTGGGAGCCCAGGAAGCCCAAAGTACACTTGTTGTTTCATGACTGATTTCACAGCTTTGTCCAAGCATTAAGAAGATTACATTCTGCCAACGTCTCCATGCGTTGAAACCATCAGTGACACAGCCGGCTTGAGGGCGCACGACTTCTTTCTTCTTTCTTTCGGCAATGTTCTCTCCACGCTCCACACCCATTTCAGCTATCTGTCTGTCTGTGACAGAAGACCACACCTTTTGTGTTTGTCTTGCCCTCGTTAATATTTGATGAAGCAGACTTGACATCTGACAAAAATGATCACCTGTTTTGTCTGATGGATTTCTCATTTGGTTTGTTTAGGGAAATGCTGACATACATTTATGATGAAATTGCACATTACGCAGGAGAGATTTTCTGGCAGCACGGAAGGAAATGTCTCTTTGAATTATCAGCGATGGAATGATCTTCTAAATGTGCGATCCATTTGAATTGTACATCCTGTTTAACTCTTTGACTGCCAAAGACGTGTAATAACGATTAGTAAAATTTCGATGAATGGAATGCGATCTTTCATTTTCACTTACCCTTATCCAGCCTGTTTTCCATGTCTCCCATAGCCAACACAGCTGAGGATCTTTTTCAGGCTTCATGTAGAGCTGGCTGATAAGCTGATCATTTGATACACCCGTGTTGGTTGAGAGAAACATGGAAAACAGGCTTGGATAGGGGTACTTGAGGACTGTGGTTGAGAACCACTGGTCTATATCAAGGGTATTCACAAGTGGCCTGTTCTAAAAATATCTTGAACAATTGTAATTTCCTAGGTATGTTTTTGAAGTGCTCATTGAAAACATTTGCAGAGATGTATAGAAATAAAGAATTACCGTACATAGTGATATTTATCTGTTTACCTTGTTGATAATTATTGCGTGAACTCTTTAACACGGGGTCACCAAAGTGGGCCCGCAGGCACCTGTTAGCCCCCAAGGACTACATGAGTAGCTTGCGAGCCTGTTCCAAAAATAGGTTACCAGTGATGGGGAATTATGATTATTTAGTAAATTTGAAAAATTAAACAATGGAAAAGATTTATAGAAATGAAGTGTTTCATTCTGTTTCCCAATTATTGTGGGACAATTTTTTTTTCACGGCACCAATAACCTAATTTAAGCTAATTTGTTTATTCAGATGGTCATCATATATTTATCAAGCACTCTTATTATCCGTTTTGAGCAATTTTTTGTAGCTCGATGCCTGCTGATTAAGGTCAGGTCATAACCAGCATCACATTGCATGATGCCGAAAGTAAATGATGACATTTAAGGCTTGATCTATTATTCAACGTCCTTAAACAATACATTGTCCAGTAAGAGTGTTTTCACCGTTGGATATTTTGGCAGGCAAGTGTGACCAGGGGAAGAGAATTCTGTATGACTAAAATGCAAATTAAAAATGACTGGCTGACCCCCATACAGTTACACAATCCAGGAAGTGTTCCCTGCTGAGCTCTCACACAGAATAAGTTGAGTGATACCCGATACCAAACATACAAACAGTCTCGTTTGGATGAGCCACCACATTCGACGTATCCAAACATTCCCCAAGCATATACGTGACAATGTGTAAACAGTGAAATGTACAGTTGACATCATTCATTGGTTGTTGTTTCGGTGCGCTGCCGCTCAACATTTACTCTCATTATCAGTGCGCATAACATTGCGAGGCATCAGGTTAAACAGGTACAGATTAATGAATACTCGTCTGTCAAAGAGATGTGGTCGTGGAGAGAGAAAAAAAAAATCCTTTTCACACAGATGCCTTTGAAATTATTCAATAGAGTGACTATTGTCATTTCGTTTGGTGCACAGAAATAAAAGCAAAGCTAACATCTATTGAACAGTAAAGTGTGGTTAATAATAATGGTGACTGGAATTGTATTTGTTCGGAGTTGACCTTAAAGTGAGTTGACATAATAAAAGTGTGGTCAAACAGAATTTTACTACTTCATTACTAGTTGAACAAGCTGGTTTAATAGCTCTGGGCAATAATAAACACCCATGTAGTTCCACTTTGAGGGTTTTATCTTGATTATTGTTGATAATATGGAGGATTATGTTTTAATAGATGTTAATAGATATGTATGTTTTGTCTGTAGCTCACCAAAGAAAAGGAACATGGAAAGCTCAACCCTCGTCCTGGGAAGGTGAGTCTCTCCAAAAACAACTGACTTCAATTTAGAATGTGATTTTCCACCTTAGACTGTGTAAGTCCACATTGTAAGATGACATTTGCTGTAAAACTCAAGCATGTTAAACTCAAGTTGACACCAAATTAAGCCACCACCCATCTGGAGTAATTATGATTTTTTTTTTTTTTAACGTACTGTATTTTTCGGATTATAAATCGCAGTTTTTTGGTTTTTTTCATAGTTTGGCCGGGGGTGCGAAATATACTCTGGTGCGACTTATGTGTGAAATTATTAACACATTATATCATTTCACATGTTATTTTCACACTGAACCGCAAGAGGGCGCTTTAGGCCTGTGTTGATCATTTCAACATCTCCGGTAATTTATAAAAACAACTGAGAAGGGCTGAACAAAAATGGCACCGAAAAGAAAATCATATTCTGCAGATTACAAGCTGTAAATAGTGAATTATTTTAAATTGCCTTTCAAGATGACATATATGTTTTTGGTGTTGGATTTCATCAAATAAATTTCCCCCAAAAATGCGACTTACAGTCCAGTGTGACTTATACATGTTTTTTCCTTCTTAATTATGCATTTTTGGCCTAGTGCGGCTTATAGTCCAGAAATACGGTACTCATTTAAAGTATCCAGAGCTTCATTTTCCTCCCCCCTACGGGTTGTTATCGGGTTGAGCACCATCAGATTTGACTTTGCGAAGACTAATCAAACAGAAAAATAAAAAAAAACGTTGTAGCAATGGATCACTTTACACTTTGATGGTTTCATTTATTTGATTTCCAAAAGGGAATGACTGTACAGGAACACTTACTTTTTAAACATTTTAAGGAATCATCTTGGCTCTCTCTGATTATAGCAAAACTGATGATCATTCCTGTACACTTTTTGTGCAGATGTATATTTTCGACCGGCCCGGGATGTGTGGCCAGAGGATCGAGTTGCGGAGTGACGTTGTTGACGCCACGTCTTGGGAGCTGCAGGAGACCATCTCCATCAGGGTGGTCAGAGGAGGGTAGGAGACCAGTTAGACGCTGCGTATATTCACATAAACCAGCTAAAAATATGATCTAATCGGTATTTCTCTTATGCCAAATGCAAAATTGTATTGATAAAATGCAATTCTGATGTCAGCTCCACACCTTCTTCCTCCAAAAATGTGAGCTATGTAGTCATTATATCGAACTTGACCTTGATTTCCAGGTGTGCTCAGGTTGTGTCAAAAGACTTCATCCACATGCCTTCAATAGTTAACACGCCCACGTGAAAACTAAACAACGCACGCTGACAATTTGGATGTTTTGCAGACGTCGCAAGGTCTATTGTGCTCGATCAAATATGCGCCAGACGAAACTGACAGGTCGCCACTCCTCTCTAGATGGGTCCTGTATGAAAAACGCAACTTCAAAGGGGAGAAGATCGCCCTGGATGAGGGCGATATCACGCTCACCAACCCATTTGAGCAAGCGGAGGAGGAGGGGGAGCAGCAGCAAGTGAATGGACAGAAAGTCGCTGAAGAGCAGAAGGGCGAGCAGGATGGAGAAACAAAAGAGGGAGAGGCGAAAACAAAACCAGCCAAGAAGTTCATCATTGGATCTGTTCGAAGAGCAGTGAGGGTAAGAGGAAGATTCATGTCCCCTTCTTTGTTTTGGTTTTGTGTTTATGAATCTTGGTATTGTTTTAAAAACGCACAAATCCTAATGAAAAACTGAAATCTCATATTGAAATATAGACTTAGAATAAATTAATTATTTTTAAATTTCAGACAGGAGCTTTTTTTCTTTTTTTAGTACAGGTGTTCAATTTGTATGTAGGATGTACTACTGACATCTAGTGGTAAAGTGAAGCTCTGCACCAGCAAGCTGGGCAACTTTAAGTGAAAAATCATCCACTTTCTAAAAACCTTTTTAAGGAAGTTGTTATTTTTAATACCCTTTGAGTATAGTTAATGCTGTATGTCATTAATTTAGCTTCTATTCCAACTCCTCACCATCTAGGACTACAGTGTCCCTGAAATCAGTTTATTCCCAGAGGAGAACGCCGAGGGTAAGAAGGTCATCTTCAGAGACACATCAGAGGATGCTCGAATTTTCGGATTCCCCATCAAGGCTAACTCCATCATCATTAATGCTGGACTGTGAGTGATGAAGATATGACTTATTTTACAAGAACAAAGTAATGAGTTCCAGTGTGATGACTTTAGTTTGATGTCTGGTTTTTATACAGGTGGCTCGTATTTTCCAAACCCTTTTTCGAGGGCTCACCGCGCGTGTTGGAGGTCGGAGGATATTCCAATCCTGCTTCCTGGGGTGTAGAACAGCCCTATGTGGGCTCGTTGCATCCACTCAAAGTTGTAAGCAGCAAATCCACATTTGTTTTTAAATGATTGTGTACGAAAGTATGTTGATGTAAGGGCAGTACTAATTCAGGTTCTGTTTTGTTTTGTTTTGTTTTGTTTTGTTTCTTTCCTTAGGGGGAACCAAGAGTGGAAAACATAAGTGAACCAAAGGTAAAATAAAAAATTTTAATAAATAAATAAACACTATACAATGTCTCTGTTATGAAATTAATGTACGATGTTAGAGATTAGATAGATAGATAGATAGGCTGGTAGCTAGGCAGATTGGTTGGTAGCTAGCTCGCTAGCTAGCAGATTGGCTGGTAGCTAGCTCGCTAGCTAGCAGATTGGCTGGTAGCTAGCTAGCAGCCAGACCGACCAACCAATAGCTAGCTAGCAGATAGACAGACAGCTAGATAATTAGCTAGACAGCTAGTGGATAGACAAAATAGACAGACAGACAGCTAGCAGCTAGATGGATGCAGCTGTGGTAAACAGCCAGGTTTTGTCCCCCAATCCTATGTGGTCAATTGACGCCAACTTCACCACACTGTCACTTTCTGCTATTTGTCCGCAGATTGAGATTTACGAAAGGTCGTACTTCACTGGCAAATCAAGGGTCCTCACCACTAACATGAGAGATTTCATGACACGAATAGACAGGCAGCAAGGTGCCTTCATGTACTCTGTGGGCTCCCTCAAAGTGCACGGAGGAATGTGAGTGCTGTTTTAAAAAGTTTGTGATCATCATCATCACAATACTATTTGAATATATATTTAATGTATGTCGTCAACCTATGTGTGTGTGTGTTGATGTAGCTGGGTGGGCTATGAAAAGGAGGGATTCAGAGGCCACCAGTACCTGCTGGAGGAGGGCGAGTACCACGATTGGAGGGTGTGGGGTGGCTCAAACTCCGAGCTACGCTCCGTTAGGGTACTACAAGCTGTAAGTGGGAAGGGATGTTTATTTATTTTATTTTTTTTAACTTTTTTCTAATGCACACGTTTTAATATCCAATTATTATTATTTTTTTATTAGGAAAGTGCTAAAAGGTAATCAAGTAAAACTACAAGTGAAATTTGACCTAATGTCAAGAAATAGTACAGATTCCAAAATTCACATTGAATTAATTTTGCTATCTGATGCGGTCCACGCTATCCATTTGATCGATGCTCCTCCTTCCGTAGGACTTGAGCGACCCCTTAATGGTGATGTTCGAACAGCCAGAGGAAGAGGAAGGTGCCGTTGCCCAAGACGAGAACACCTTCGAGGTGACTGAGGCCATCCCGGACGTTGAGCTGTTTGACTACAAGATTAACACCCGTTCCATCCAAGTATTCAGTGGTTTGTAAGTCAAAGCGAAAAGTACTCTGCTAATGATGTAGAAGAAATGCGAATTGACGATTGAATCATTTTTGTTGACTTGCCACCTGCCAGGTGGGTCGCCTACTCCCACGTGGACTTCTCTGGTAGCCAGTACATCCTGGAGAAAGGCTTCTATAGTAATTCTGCTGACTGGGGTTCCCGTGACACTCGCATCTGCTCCGTGCAGCCCATTCGTTTGGTGAGAAGCTGAAATGTATTGGTTGCATATACTGTAAGTGTAGCGTGGCGATGAATATCAATTTTACTTTTTCGGCTTTTAGGCTCCAAATGATGGTAACAGGACCAGAACTGAGGTATTTTAGTTTTTCGTATTATATTTTAAGTAACACAAATGTGTCTTTTATCAGAACATTACAGTATGGATTTTATTTGATGACTCAAAAACTTGATACCATCCAATGCATTCTCACAAGTATCTTTTGTTGTTAAACTAAAACAAAATTTGGCTGAAATACTGCTAAATATACATATCATACACACATATATGCATTTATAATTGTGTATATTAGGGTTGTCAAAATTAGTGCGTTAATTTTGACTTATTTTAAAGTTCCTTTAGTGCAACAAATTTTTTTAATGTGCGATTAATGACTGCCACTTACTTGGAAATCCTGTACTGGAAGAATTTCAGTCACAACAC